>NW_003805436.1:573785-820657 GCF_000255335.2 Galendromus occidentalis
CCTGGAAATAGGAAAAACTGCGAAAAATCTCCTTCAGCGAGCTCGACTGTCTGGAGGACGCCCTGAAGACGAATTATTGCATCTTCCTCTGTGCCGCTCTCTCTCTCTTCGCGAGCATCCCCTTCATCATCAGTCCCTTTCCACGGAGAGGCTCCTCGACCGTAGTGATCCGTGAAACAGCTTGCCTCGCAAAAATACCTCCCGCATTCGACGTCAGAGAAGTACCGAGCGCGGAGTGCCTCACAACTGCAGCCGAGCTGAGGGAGGGATCTGCGAGCTTTGGCCTAAGATTCAGAGGTGGTGGAACTCATTGCTCGGGCCTTTGAATCCTGGCCGGCTATGTCGCCTTCATCTGCGTTCGGGTACGAACGTATTTTACGGAACGCTTCCCCAGTGGGCGGCATTCTACGACATCTCAGAGACGCTCCCGAATAGCCTGTTGGGTATTTTTTCTACCATATCATGATATCATGTGCCGGCGACTTGGAAACTCGTGCGATCGCGACTCCCTAGAGCAGGGTTGGCCTGCCGGACACGTCTTCGCAAACCCTGTCTTCGGCATGAGTAAGACTCCAGAGAAGGTGGCCGAATCATGGCATTGATCGTAAATTCGGGAGAAGTTCTGGCGAACTCCTTCGCGGACGGCTCATTGTTAGAGGTTTCTGGAAGAAAGCTAGAAATGGTATGCACCTCGACCCCCCTGTGGAAATTCTACCCATTCAAGATATCGCTACTCCTTTCTCGATGTCCCGCGAGATCTCATCACTTTCCCGCTGAACCGGGAGGGGGCTTCTCTCGGCTTGAATTCCATGTGATAAGGCACAGTCCCGGGAACCGGTCCGATATTCTAGTTTTGGGAACGCCCAGGTGCCTCTGCTTTCTGGATTCGACCGTACGGACCTATACTCATCCTGATTCTGATTATACTGGATGGAGTGTTTCATATGATGATTGATACAATTCCACTCGTCTATTATCGCAAACGAATGAAATGAAAAGTACAATTTTTTAGCTGATACAATCCTGTATCTGAGAATTCCGAATGCAATCGACCTGATTCAGCTGCTATGTCGTGCACGATTCGGGACTTCACTCAAAGAATTCATCTGGAAAGAGCATTTGGATCAATGCGAACTCCACAATCCCATAGGTTTCCGCAGTGAAACTCGGGGAAACATGGGAACGGTCGGTGAGCGCTCATCCATTGATCCTGGACGTTGATAATAATTGCTCACTTCAAATCTATCAGGAGCGGCACCAAACTCTGAGGAGGCTTCGATCTGCGATACACAGACGAGACACACATTCTGTGATATGATACTTCGAATTTGAGCTGAAAGATAAGGTGCTCTCACCCGGACGGAAGTCATCAATTGGTGGGGCTGTCACCGAGAGTGAGCGCTTGGGAGCCGCGCGAAAAATCATAACATGGACGGAGCTTCCACCGGATGTCACCTTCCGGAGGAAGCCGTCACTGAGTGAGAGTCAGCGCTCCTTGAGGTCATGTCGAAATTAGGGGCGGTGACGGGCCCATTCCTAATTCGCTTGCGGAGTGGAGAGCAAGGCCTTCAACTGTACATTCATCTTCTTCGCATCGTTCAATGAGTCGGAAGCCTGGGAAGCTCTCTAGCTTCATCGTTCCCGCATTCTCACGAATATTTCTCGAATTGAGATTTCGGACACACCGACGTTATGGAGCCCAATCTAAGGACGTTTGTAGGTAATTTGCAATTGAGAGTAAGAGGCGGTTCTTATACTCTACTATTAAGCGGCTCAAGCTCTCTATGTACGACTGGGTTCAGCGTCGAAGAACGCCGAGGAATTGTCTGGACGAAAATTCAATCGATTCAATCGCCACTCGACGAAGCGCGTCAACTGGGCCCCGGCGTCAACTGGGCCTCGGCGACAACTGGGCCTCGGCGACAACTGGGCCCCGGCGACAACTGGGCCCCGGCGACAACTGGGCCCCAGCGACAAGTTGGCCCGCCGACAAGTGGGCCCCGGCGACAAGTGGGCCCTGGCGACAATTGCGTTTGTTCAAGAGCTTGAGAGCTCCCGAACGAAGTCAGCATCTCTAAAACCTCAGGCCAAATCAGGTCTATGTAGAATGAGTCGATGAGATGAATGGTAGGAAAAACACTATTAGCGAGCAATGAAGATCTTTATTCTCGTGATACGACGGTGAATGCGGTCATGAGTAATAATCGAGAATTACGGATTCATCAGGTAAATGTGAGCGATCCCACGCAGAGTTTCCGTCAAGGTACGAGTATCTAAGCCGTTGAGAACGCGCATGATTCGAGCATCATTCTGGACATATTTGTTTCGCTTTCCTGGAGCGGCGTGCCCAGCGATGCATCTTTCCAGCTCCGCATCTTTCGACCGTTGAGCATTCCTGATTCCATCGATGAACTTCAACAATCCAGGATGGTGAACCCCAAATTGCCCCTGAAGACTTCTGTGTGCTGCTTCGGCGTAATTATTAGTGCGAGAATCGCCCTGGAGTGTTCGCTGGTACACAGTCCACATAGAGACCGGGAAAGTGGCGTCTCGACGTCCCAAGGATCCGTCGCTCCTGACCTGGAGACGCCCAATATAATTATCTTCGAAGTAATCAAGTACCGGCTGGAGATCCGCGGGTAGCTCGTCGCGGAGGTCTGACAACACGCTTTCCATACGATCCGGTCTTATAAAAGCAAGAGCCGAGATCATTCTCGCTTTAAACGCGAAATCGGGCTCATTCCGATATTTCCTGCTCAATCCTTGCGCAGCAACTTGTTTTTTCATATTTTGGACTAGATGGAAGAAACATCCATGTATCTGTGCGACGGGGAAGAACGCTGTGAACGGCGTTCATTGAAGCTTTCTCGTAATCCATGGATATCGCTTGCGGATTGAAGTTTGGCCAACCGAGAGTCAGCATGTCTAGCATCTGGAAGTGAGGGAAAATATATATGTATGATACTTTGAATATACAGAAGCTGAGACAGGCTGGACTATCACATTGGTAACTTCTCTATGATTCCCGGATTAGAAGGAATGATTTACCTTGCAGTAGCTTACTTCGGACTTATCCGACATCGGTACGTAGCAGATTGGTGTCACAGTTTCCGGACGCTCCGCGAGAATGAGGAATATTTGGGAGAAAAGGTCAGGGACCAAGCTAAAAGTCCCATCCACGTAAATCTTCGAGACTTCCCCAATCCAAGAGACCGTGCTCGACCTTCCGAAGATCAGAATTCTCTCGGGATCGTCCGATCCAGAGTCACGGAGCAGGAATCGTTCGAAATTTCCCGGAGTACTTTCGTAAACGCGATATTCCTCTGGTATCACGATCGCTCCGAGGCTGGTGTAATGCGTCGATGGAATACCAAGCCGGTTCCGAGTTTTTGTATCATCCTCGAGAGAGTCCTATTGCTTCCCAATGACCCTTGTGCCGCCACTGATGATGAGATCCGTATTCTGTTAATTATTTGGAGGGGAGTCTCGACTGTATCCGCGGCGCGACGCTTCAATGCCGTTTTTTTCTGAAGAACTTCGACGGCAGCGGAGTCCGGCATATCGGTGTGAATTCCAATGACTGTGAGCTCTTCGGATTGCACATCTTTGTGGAGCCTGGCTGTACACTTTTTGGTCGAGTTATTCTTGAATTGGCAACGCCAGAATTCCGTAGACCCGTCTTCGTTCATTTTGGCGAAAACGTACAGATGACCATCGTGAGCGAGTTTGACTCTATTACGTTGCGAAACTACGTTCGATGCCATTTTCCGTGAGCTTCGCAAGCTTGTGTAAGAGGTCTGGATTTGTCGAACGAAGGAAATTGCGTGACTCCACTCATTCGACTCTAAATAAACCTTTCTTTATAAGTCCAGGTTTGTTGAGAGAAACGATTCTTCGAGATTCGGTTAATCGACCGTTGATATGACCGTTGAGCGTTGCCGACCGTTGCGTGGGATCGCTCACACTTACCAGATGAATCCGTAATTCTCGATTACTGCTCATGACCGCATTCACCGTCGTATCACGAGAATAAAGATCTTCATTGCTCGCGAATAGTGTTTTTCCTACCATTCATCTCATCGACTCATTCTACGTAGAACTGATCTGACCTGAGGTTTTGGAGATGCTGACTTCGTTCGGGAGCTCTCAAGCTCTTGAACGAACGCAATTGTCGCCAGGGCCCAGTTGTCGCCGGGGCCCAGTGGTCGCCGGGGCCCAGTTGTCGTCGGGGCCCAGTTGACGTGTACCGGCCACTCGAGGCTCGCATCGCTGCGAGGGGGTGGTCTATGAACTCCAGAGTCTGGACGATCCAAGATTCTTTCAGAGCGACGCATTGGTCGCACTCACTGACTAAAGAGAGAGAGAGAGAGAGAATCAAAGAAAGCTGAAGTCCGTAACAAGGATCAAACCGGACGCTCTCAGCGGTTGCGCTGAAATTCTCTCGATGAGCAGCTCTCCCACGGGGCATCAGTAGGTTTTGATTAGAGACAAATAGTGTCCCTTGATACCGCTTATCTGTGTTTTGCTTGAGCGGGAGCGCGGATACTTTGTTCGTCACTAACCGCTCCGGGGTGGAATCGAGAGTTGATGATAGTCAGCCTGATGACTTAGGTTGAGCGACTACGCGGTTTAAATACCTACTCCGCTACTCCATTAAGAGGAGAATCCATTTCGACATTGGTATAAGGCGATCCTCCACCTTCGAGACGAGGTTTTATGTCAGTTTGAGTCTCCTCAGCTTTCATCCCATCTTTCCAGGCTCATCGACAGTGGGGGCTGAGTTATGCGTAGGATACAAGATGCGTGGATATAATATCTGAGTGCCATGCAGCGCTGGCACACAACAGAGATCAGGTCTCGATCCGGACTGAGCCATTCTTGGAACCAGACAACGGCCATCGATGCATCCGAATGTGCCCCCTAATCGCAGCGAATGCGTGGGTAAAACCCAAGTCAAGACGGGAACCCCCAATCGGACTGTAGCAGCCTTCTCACGGCCGAGTTTGATCAGAATCACTTATTGCATTTGGAAGGTTTTCGGACGTTGCTTTCCACCACGCGACGCCGCGCATCGTCTCCGAGAATTACGGCCGTGAGCTCCTCAGCAATCATCTTCCTGAGAATGTGTAAGGAATAGAGGAAATTTCGCCGGCGCCTCGGTTTCCGACGGGAATGGAAGAATCAAATTCCGTGAGCGCGGGTAAACACGCCGTATCGCTTGCCGACGGCTCGGCGTCGTCCTCGCCGTTGGTCGCGGCTAACCCATTCCATCTCTACTTTGCGTTCACTTCGTCCTGAGCTGCCACAACCATCGGTCCCATACGATTTTCCGAAGCCGGGATCCCTATCTCGAAGAACTATCATTCTGAGATACCAAGCGTGGACGGAGCAGGTCGGTTCCCCTCCGATGTTCGGTCCAGGGTGAAGCGGACAACAGCTCGTCGGTTGTCAGTCAGTGTTGTAGGGACCGACGCACATCTACACACACACACTGTGTGCCCAGCGGCACAGAGCGGGCAAGGGAAGCAAAAAGCGAGTTTAACAGCAGACGAACGAAGCTTTTGACCAAGCTGATTGTTTGGACGCGGCGATGCGGCTTGGGTAGCCGAGTCGTCTCCCACACCACAAGTCGACACTCACACGGGACGACGACGACGCTCTCAACTCTACCCTCGGACGACATCTCTGAGATTCCGCTGAACCGAGTCCGTCCAAACTAATCCGGAAATCTCGATGCGCCCCAAGAAATTGTGATTTCCGAATTTCTCCGGCCGTTGAACAGAATTCCGAGGGTGAGTCGACGGAGAAACACCGCGGGCTTCTCGCTTGCCGGGGGTTCGGATCACTCGCATTGAGGGGCTGCCGCAGGTCGCCATGTCGGTTCGTCTACCCTCGCACCACGACCCTCACTCAAACTGAGCTCGGGGTTCCATTCTTCACGCGAGGAGTCGTCGCTTTCATAGCTTATCGGAGCCAGAAGCAGTTGCTTCGGAATCGAAAATGTCGCTGATGCCGTTTGCTAAGCAAGCCGCGTCGAAAGGACGAAAGAGTGTCTACGACTCTCTGGATCTCGAGGAAGTTGTAGTTGACATAGAGTACTATCCATCCGACAATGAAGAGGAGCAACAGAGAAACAGGCGCTCACCGAGCATCGAAGACTCCAAGTTTGGGTAAGTTCGACAAAAATCCGTTCCGAGCCGTTCGGGCGTCCTGCCGCGCTGGCAGACTCCGAGACGATGCTGTCAGTCTCTTGGTGTGATGCTTCATTTTCCGTTCATTGTCTCCGGCTATGGAGCCTCCATCGGGTCGGCGCTAGAGCGACGCGAGTGCTTACAAAATCCCACGCCATCTCGGAAAGCGTACATTCGGACCAAGCGTTCTGTCTCGCGAGCGAGTTTCCTGCTGTTAGTCTCTCTCGGACGACTGGTCGTGATCAAAATGCGCTATTATACTGTTAGGCTTAGGCAGAGGTCTGGATTAAGCTTGAACGAGGTGAAACCGCTTCCCCCGATGCCAGAATGGGGGACGCGTCTTAAGTGCGGCAATCGATACGCGCTCTCCGCCGACAGTTATGTGATGCCTGCAAATCCAAAACATGCGCATATTATAATTTAGAACCTTGATTAATGATATTCGCCCTACTCTCGAAAAAGACCCCGAGAATTTTCGGTCGCATGCTTCTGTTTCGACAACGGCGTCGTGTAACCTACGCATGTGCTATGCTCGGCTCTGAGATCGGTGGCGTTCATTCCCGTGGATGTTCTGGTTTTGTCCGCGAAAAAACATCCCTTAACTATTCTCACGAGGAAAACTCCGTTCTCCGAATGTGTTCCTCGTCACGCAATCCGGAATTGAGCGGTATCTTAATTCGGGATTCTGTTTTCAGAATATTGGCCGCCGCTACAACTTTGACCTCTCTCCGGGAATCGAGACCCGCTCGCCCGTCCTTCCACTATCCGTTGCAAGAACAAGAAGAGCCGCGACGTAAATTCAACATCGCTCATCTTGCTCTGCCTTCGAAGACCGATTCGAGAGGCTCACTGAACATTTTCGTGAAGCATGAGGTCGTCTCGGACCCCATCTCGAACTCGGCATTGTTGCCAATGAGGTTTCCTTACGATTCATCGGCTATCGATGCCGAAAACAGGGTCTCGCAAGCTCTGCAGACGATCGCCGAGGCGGCGGCTGCTTCAGCAGCGCAAGCCGCTGCGCCCGCCAAATACGTTATAACAAACCCCCCGATCCAGCTCGGGCAATCGTCTAGCACAGCCAACGACCACTCGTACCTAATGTCCAGTTTACCGGTATTCGGGTCGTACCGTGTCGATACTCCAACGCACGTTCCATCGCGATCGAAGTCCGTCTCCACTTCGGCTAGCGAATCGTCGTCACCGTGTGAAGTTTCCTCGACCGTTGCCGAAAACGGCCTCGGCCTGAAACTAGAAGAGAGCGACGTGATATTCAGAGAAGAGCCCGTTGAAATTTTTCCTGATGGAATGCCCTGCTCGTCGTCATCTGTCCCATCGAACAGAGAAGAGCAAGAGCCCAAATTCAAATGCTCAAAGTGCCCCAAAGTTTTCAAATGCCACCGTGGCCTCCAAAGTCACATGAAGGTCCACAAGAGACGCTTCCGTTACACCGTCAAACCGCAGGACATGCACATATTTGACGAAGATTCCGAAGACTCGGCGGATAAAGACTACCGGCAGTAAGTAGACTCCTTGCTCCCTACCGTTATGATTCGATGGGTGAGGCCAACTCGGAAGCCGCAATGAATACTGTTTGTCCCTGACGAAATTCTTCTTTTTTTCCGTAGACCGTCTTTGATGGGAGCCGCGTCAAGCCTTGTCACTCAAACGTGGACTACAGACGATGTTCCCTCGGGATCGAGAGCCATCAAAATCGAACCGCCGGGAGACGACGGGGACGCAACGAAGCCGTTCGCTTGTACGCAATGCTTCAAGCGCTTCTCCTCCATGAAGGGACTGAGGAGTCACGCCAACTCGCATAACAAGCGTGCCGGCGTTAGCAGAACGCAAAAGCAGCCTACGGCTGCCGCTGAAGAATCTCAAATCATTGAGGACAATTCTTTCGGAGAACAATTCACCATGGATCTCATGGAGCAAGGCGGCGACGATGAGGAAACCGGCGTCGACGATCTCGAGGGCGCCGGCATCGTGCCCGGTGTGAAGCCCGAGGGCCGGATGTTCCTCTGCACACTTTGCGGGAAGCGTTTCTGCCGCCGTAATCATCTCGTGTTCCACCTAAGAATCCATTCCGGCGAGCGTCCCTACCCGTGCGAGGTTTGCGCCGCCCGTTTCTCTCGTGCGGACAGCCTCAAAGTCCACATGCGGATCCATACCGGGGAAAGACCCTACGTATGCGATATCTGCGGCGCAGCCTTCGCTCAGATGATCAACGCTAACGTTCATCGACGATGTCATACCGGAGAAAAACCCTTCCGCTGCGAAGAGTGCGGAGCGCGATTCATTAAGAAAGACGGACTGACTGTCCACCGACGAATTCATACGGGAGAGAAGCCGTATAGCTGTGACCAGTGTGGGGCGAGATTCGCTTATCGCTCCTGCATACTGAGTCACTACAAGGTGCACAATGGCGATCTGCTGTACAGATGTGAGAAATGTAATGCAGGTTTTTCGTTGTTGTGCAATCTGACACGTCACAAAAGGGTTCATGCAGAAGAGGAAGCAGCCGAGTAGAAAGGCGGAGTTGTTATACAGAAGTGACGAGTTCGTAGTGCCCGACAACCCGACTTATCAGATACGCGGAAATTGATCATCATACCATACAACGCACGTCGAACGCACGCAATACATGACTTATCGATATGATGGTACCTCTGTTCTAACTCTAGTATGTCCGTATTTTTTTGTACGTAATAAAAATGGCTAGATGGCGAACACTCCCGAGTGTACTCATACCGATCGAGCAGCTTCGCTCAGGAGCCTCGAGGAGAACCTCATGGGCCCTAGGTTCAGCCCCGCAGACCCGTTCAGCCCAACCGGGGTTTCGGCTCGAGTTCGCCCGATCTCGCGAGGCACCTCCGGGGTCGGAGGATGGAGAACGATTCTGAGAACATGCTGATCACTGTCTCGTACACTGCGATCCCCTGCGAAGGGGGCAATCAGTATAGTCGCGTCAAGTCGATGACTCGTGCAATCGGTATGGAAACGAAGTCATACCGAGGAAAAACTGCCCTATATCGGGACGGCTCGTCTCTGATCCCTTGCCCGATCCCGCGTCGGAATACGAAAGAGACCGGAAGATGCAGCTGTCCTTCCCCCCCCCTTCCGTCCTGCTCGTGAGACGGTAGGGAAACCAGTTATCAGGCACAGTTCGGACCTCAGAGAATGCCAGAAATTATCAGCTTCCTGAAACCCATCCCAAGTCGGAGAGGGTCATCGTCCCATCATGAGTCGCAAAGAACAGTATCGAGATTGGACTTATCCTCTTTCAAAATGGAATGCCATCCCTCTCGATGCTGACAGAGTCATCACAGATTATCAATTTGTTTTCCGACACCTGAAGCTGATAGAAATCGAAAATCCGTCCCTTGGGCATTTTTGGAAAGCAGACGCGCTTCTCCGCTGCAGAGCCGTAGGGAATAGGAAAATCTAATATCTTTCAGCGAGGAAACAGTCTGTCGAACGTTACGGAAAGTTTCAGCCGATGATTTATGGTTAATAATTGCTGGTCTTCGCGTTATGCGAGGGGGGAAGAAACAGTTTCGGGTCAAAAGGTTCACTCGTTCGGCCTCCGAGCATTGAAAATTGGCTCAAAGGGATACGGTTTGCCGCCTATCTGCTCGAAGACAATCCGAGATGGAGAAATACTTTTTCACCGTGGCGCTCGGCTAGGGACTGCCAAGAGACCAAAGCCTATTGCTTCAGAGATAACTGCCGGACGAAAGAGCTAGGAATGAAATGTGAAACCACGGAGCACCGATAGGGGCACCTCGACACGCTCTGCCTGGCATAGGGTGGGTAGAACGTGTTGTCTTGAACCCACGCCAATCTGGGCACTTCCAGTAAAAAGACATTGTGTCCGAGTCTGTGACATACCTGACGGCGAGGTCATCAAGGAAAAAATATGCGTTATCCGACGTAGCGTGCCGAGGGAACAGATTTAGAGGGATCGTCGCGCCAAGAGCGGCTCCATGAGTTTTCATCATCGGGCTCCCTCCTGAAAGGGGACCCTATTCAAGCTCGCAAGCAGAAGAACGGTATGGGGAGCTGGAATAACGATTTATGATCGAAGTTCGAGCACGAGCTGGCGAAAGATACTGCTCACAATTTTCCGAAACGTACCTAACGGCGTTCGATTCTATGAAGCTCTCTACTCCCAGTGATGAGGGGATCTTGGATGAATTTATCGGGGGCAGATAGTTCATCGAGAGCAAGAGGATCAACATGAAGCTCCATAGTATGCCTCTGCTATCAACCGCGATGACAGAGGATTCTACGCTCGCGCTGCCGCTCGGAATTACCTGACAATATCGTTCGAGACCCTGTCAGGGTGGAAGTCCTGGATCTGATGCCCGTGGAACGGAGGCCAGAATCTAAGGATAGATCTCAAGTGTTCCATTGATATTTCAATCAGAGCACTCAGGGGAGGCGGCATACAGAAACTGGATGGTTTTATTCGCCCTTACCATGATAACATTCGAAAATTTCGAATAAATGAGGAATTTCCCTGTGATAGTGCAACGAAGGTCATTACCCTGAGACGGACTTCTCGCCTTGCAGAACTTCCAAGGCCAACTCGAAGACGGTCCTCCTCGAGGTGTTCGCAGAACTTCACTTCCCCGACTCACTCCTCGTCGGACGGCCCGGTCTCCTCGATGTGTTTTTCGAAATCCCTCTCGAAACCTCGCGCAAAGTCTTCCAAAGTCACCATCGATGTACTCAGGGCTCGACGGCGCATTCTCGCTCGATCCACGTAGTGTTTGATGAGTTTGCGAGAATTGCTGCGTCTCTGCTCGCTGAAGCGCACAGAGCACAGGACCGACATCGCCATAGTTTCCGAGAGAAGGTCGGCTTCCTTTACCTCGTAAGAAGCCATCCCGCTGGAGATTGATCGACCGATTCTGGAAGGGCAGTGAAGTCAGCTCCTTCCCGCACGATAAGATGAGGCACACATACCGTGGAATGATCATCAACCAGGATTCGCGCGAAGAGCTTACCGCTCATCCTTACTTCTCGAATGATGCTCAGACAGGCGATTGTGGACCGGTGTTTTTCAGTTTCTGCCGCTCTTGATGATCCGAACGATCGATAGCTTCACTGACTCTCCCGAGCATTGCTCCGCGCGGCCGGTGCCTCGCACTCGTCGAGGATCAGAGAGCGAGGAAATCGACACGACTTTATGCATCGGCGTCGGGAGCTCTTCGATGCGAAAGTGCGGCAAGCTGCTCGAGACGCGACGTGGACCGTTCCGTATCACATGACAAAACATCGACTCATCCGGAGTAAAAACACTCTTGAGATTGACAAACATACTCAGTCAACCCTTCACGGCGATCTCCACTGGGATGTGGATAGAGAAGCTCCATGATCAGGAGCCATAGAGATATTTCGGCGAGGTTCGAGGAATTCGGGGGGAGATGGGAATGGGATCTGGTATCGAGAGAAGGGGTCGTAGCCGAGCTCCGAATAAGTCTCAACATCAAGTGAACAATGTGATCAGCTCGAGAGCCGATTCTAGCGGTCCGAAGAACTTGAGCTGGACCTTCAAGAAACAGGTCAAGTCCTCATCGCCGACTTCAATGAGGAGAGAAGAGCCCGTCGGTTCGGTAAATTCCGAGGATTATGGGTCGTCAACTCCGCCAGTGGTAGGTTGTCCGGGCATAAAGAGACCTTCCTGGGTTGAACGGCGTTGAGGCAAAACTTGCCGTGAGCTTCATCACGATACACTAAGACACGTGATTTACGAGGGAATCAGCTGAATTCCATTCTTCTGAATTGGGGTCGAGCTCGGGCACTCCGAGGAGTCACTTCCTCCGTTTGAATCTTGCTGCTCCCCAAATCGCTGGGAATAATGTCGAGCAAGGTTTCACGTTTTATTGTGAGGAATGAAACAATTGAGCCCGTCGTTTCAAATGTCAATCCATGCTGAACATAATGGTAGAGAGTCAGCCTACAGAGCTACACGTTTTTGCTCTAAGAGTCGCGATTAGGCCTTCCAAAGATCCGCAGTTTTCCCCAAGATCCGCGGATTTGCGGATCCCGCATCCGCGGATAGGGGTGTCAACCAGAAGCGGAGATTGTATTCCAGACAATCTCATATACCAATGTATGTATATCGATGATCTACGTGAATATTTGGCAAATCGAGTCGATTGAAGCCGCGAGAATTTGAAAATCCTGCGTACCGAATCCGCGGATCTGGATCCGTTGGAAGGCCCAGTCGCGATTCCAAGGAATCGACAGGAACTTGACTCAAGGGTCCGAACTCCGACGTGAAACGTCCCTCGCTGCAATATACAATACAACCTGAACTGGTCGAAGCTAAGCCTATTTATCGAACTTCGACCCGGCATGAACCCTTGGAATCGGGTCTATTCTCCGCGACTGAGCTCGGAGCTAAACGGTGACGACACAAGAAAGTGTTCCAAGATGGGTTTCATCGATATCAGGGCAAAATCATCTGAGCTTTATTTAGAACGAGTAAGGCGGAGCGCGGGCGGGATATGGGGCTGACGACGATCAACTTTCTGGAAGGGTAAAATCCTGTCCTGTGGTTTTCGAGGCCGCTTTCAAGAATAGTTGGAGATGATTCCTCAAACTCTCGAACGACGCTTGATAGACCTCAATGAACTCATCACTGTCCGAAAAAAGATCCAGAAAATGTTCTGTGAGCTTCGCCTGCAGCGACGGATCCCGAAAAGACGACTCCGGATCCATTAGTGCGCACTCGAGAAATTCCCTGTACTTGATGGTTTCCTCGTGGTAATTCACAAGTGCAAGATGAGCTCGATCACTCTCGTCGATTCCGAATTGCGCATTCATCTTGATGTCCAAGAGTTCTTTGAATATCTCGTTTGCTTCCCTCCAATCTTCCATGAGGTCCTCCTCCTGCGGTGTCTTCCGGTAAGAGGGGTTCTCTCGTATCTTACGTGAGACATTTTCGACGTCTTTGTAGAGTCTCCCCAATAGAACCGTTAAGTCATCTTGAAATTTTTGGCAAGCTTCAAACGTTTTGCGGGCAAACAGTGCAGACTTCTCGTGCGTCTCGGCCTGGGCTCGCATTCGGGGCGCAAGCGAATCCAGGAAGCTTATGTGAGCTCTCGTGGAGAATTCAGAATACGCTCGAGTTTGACGGGGTCTCCATCTGGGCGGAGACCTTCCTTCCATAGGTCGGCTAAGCTAGGCCCCGCTCGACTCCAGGAACGGGTTCAAGATCAAAAAAGCAAGAGCGCGATTACTTCAGGACCCCGGAAGCGAGCTCGTGATACACGAGATGCACGATCACGGTTTGAGGGGGACTTGAGCTCGCGCCACCTCAGGGACTCTGATGACGCAGCTAAGAGTAGGTTAGCACTTTGCGAATAGAGTTGAGAAATTCGTTTCTGTTTCTTGCGTGGTGTTGCTTAAATACAGATCCTGCAGAGAGGGTGTATGTAATCCTCCGAGAGTAAGCGTGATCACCTGAGAGGGGTGAACCCCGCTCTCTCGGCGCACCCGTCGAAGAACCCCCCTTATTCGCGGTCTCCGGTCGCCGGATTCCTCGGGAATTCGCTAATTGCGAATTTCTCGATCTGCATACTATATGCGTTTCGTACGCGGTATAGAGAATGCAACGAGGTGCTCATCAGAGTCACAGATGCTACGAGGTTCCGGCGACTCACCGAGTAAATTAGTCGAACGAGTTCAAAGAATGCCCAAATGTTACGCTGTTTCACAACTCTAATGAGACCTGAGGATGCTCGAGTTATGCTTTGCAATGCCAGCTTTCGCCTCCGGTATACCGAACCTCTCTCTTAGATGAGGCGGCGACGCTTCGCTCGTGTAATGCGGAATGGGATTTGAAATGTGGAAATCACGAGCGAATAAGTCGGATTCGATGAGAAGGCCGACGGGTTGTTGATGACTCGCCTCCGAGAATCACGGAGCGCGCGAATTGAAGGAATTCCGATGGTCCTATTTACTTTTTCAGAGGCATTCAGGTAAAAAGTTCAGCTGAAAACGATACATCGAAGACAGCCCCTGTTTTCCGGCAGCACCAGGCTGTAGAATCAATGACGGTCATGCCGGTTACCTCGAAAATTGGAGGACAGCCGATGGAGATCAAGATGAGGAAGAGATCCGCGCAGAGAAGGAGAGTGATTCTCATGGCTGTCGACTTGGGAGGGGTCGACGGTCCCTTCGCGAAATTCGCCCGCGTGTCGGTTCTCCAATGGGCCATCTCGTGTGGAGGGCAGATAGGAGTAGTCTTGTTTTCGACTTTGTTGGGTACGGCCATTCGGGTCGACATTGCGCCCATGCAAGAGTGTGTACACTTCTGAGGGGCACGGTAGCGAATAAGTCGCTCAAGTTATCGAGACATTTGATGACGCGAAGAATTCCAGTGATTTCGTACACCATCAAAAATCATTATCCGGCATAGATTCATGCACTTGAAGGATAACCACCTCGTTTGCTGTCGCTATTTTTTCAGCGCACATCATCATATGAATCCTGGCGGAAAATCATTTGCTCGAATTTGGAAGAGCGACCATCGGGTCAAACGCTTCCCCCCACGGCGACTCGTGCCTCGAGGCGAAATGCCTGCACATGAGTATTTGATGCTTCCATGATATCATGCAGCTCGGGGATGTTCCTGCAGCAGTCGCCGTTTATCGGGCGTGCAGTGAGCTCATTCGCGGCCTCTCCATTGTCCAAGATAAGCGCTCGGGCGCCTTGAGCGACTCCGCTGGTTCGTGGTCGTTGACCACCGATCATATGGTATTTTCGTTTTTCGAGGACTGCGAGCATTCCCTTCGGCCTGCTGAGTGATGTAGAGATCCTGTAACGCGGGTGGGAAATTTCCGGAAGCAGTCATTTCGACAGTTGCGGCAGCGAAAAACATCGTGGAGGCTCGGGTGGCAGAAGCGGTTTCTTCAGCAGTGGAAAGCGAAGCACCGCAACCCACACAGCCATGATTCATGCTACCGAGATCATGGGGTTCCCGTCCCCAATCATCTCGAGCAAGTTTGTTGCGGAGATTTCAGCCTTGGCATCTCGTCATGGGGGGGACAGGCGAGGCGTGACGGTGGAGAGTGGTGCGATGCACAATCAAAGCCTATTGAGGTTGCGATGAAAAGCGAATGACGGGCGGTAAATCAGTTCCCCCGCTGGGGCAATCGTTCAAGTGGGGGGGGGGCTCGTCTTCATTCCAGGGCTCACACTAGCAAACTCTCATTATACATAGAGTAGAATTCTTGCTTTTCCAAGAATTTCGAGCCCTGGAAGTTTCAACATAGCTCTGGGAGCGCAATTGATTGAGTGTGAGCACATCCCTCGACCGGTGAAGAAATGTCAGCTGATGCAGCAATCGCCCTCATTCTATTTATCAGTTTCGGTGGGAAAAAACTTCTGAACGCTGGGCCAGCGTCTCGGCATTGACTTACGACTTATCGAGTTTCCTCGGAATGACGCCGCGTGTAAGATGGAGAGCGCATTATCCGAATCGGACGAGGGAGTCGCCGAGTTCCGCGGCACAAATCTTCGTAGATTACGGAGTCATTTAACAGTCGGAGGTATTCCCACTGTGCTTCATTGATCAAGATGTAGCATAGGCCCTCTCAGATGGGAGGATAAGCTAACTTTCTTCAGCGTCTTTATGCAGTCGACTTCTCGCTTTCTAGAACAAGGGACCCGGAACGAGATGCGGATTGAGACCGCGAACAGGTTTCCACCCCATCACTGACTACAACCAGGAGATCGGGAGCCCGTCGGGCTTAGAGCAGGCTAATTGGGACGTTCGCGGAGAAGATTTTCCCACCAACGGACAAGTCTCTCTAAGCAAAGCGACCGTTCCTCCTCCGCCGCCATTAAGGCACCAAGTGCGACTTGAGAATCATCGTGACTGGATTATTCTCGGGCATTTCTCTCATTGCATTTACGCTCTCTGAAACGGTCGACGCTAATCCGACAAATCGAGTTCCGTCTAGAGAGCGCCATAATCAGCAACGCTCCCGGCCGAAGAGTGCTTTTAGACTGGGAAATATGTATCTCGAATTGGGTTTCATCTATACCGGGGCGAGTTCGCCTACGCTTTATTCAGAACGAGTTCGGGGAAACGAAGGCGCGATGCAAATACCTAGCCAACAACGATCAATTCTCTGGAAAGGTCACATTCAGAACTGTGCCTCTCGAGGCCGCTCTCAAGAACATTTCGAGATGAGCCCTCAAACTCTCAAACGACGTTTGATAGAGCTCAATGAACTCATCACTTTCTGAGAAGAGATCCAGAATACGTTCAGTGAGCTTCGCCTGCAGCAGCGGGTCCCAGAAAGACGATTTTGGGTCTATGAGTGCGCTTTCAATGAATCTCCTGTACTTCATTGCTTGCTATTGGTATTCCTCGAGTGCAAGGTGAGCACGATCACTCTCGTCGATTCCGAATTGCGCGTTCATCTTGATGTCCACGAGCTCCTTGAATGTCTCATTTGCCGCCACCCAATCCTCCATGAGATCCGCCGCCTGTTGTGATTTCTGGTGGGCGGGGTTCTCTCGTGTGTTGGGCGAGACATTTTCGACGTCTTCATAGAGTCTTCTCAATAGGACCCCTAGATCATCTTGAACTTTTTCGCACCGAGTAGGGAAGCATGTCTACTTCTGACATCGATATATTGGCTGAATGGAAACTATCTCATGTATAACGTTTTCTCTGCATTCCTCATTGGGAGGACCGAAAAGCTCGCAAATATTGTGGGCTTCAATAAAATCGGCCATCTGCATCCAAAGAGAACTAGACTAGGACTGACGGGAACAGGATTGCTCGATGCTCTCGAGGCTCAAAGCGTCTCGGTACTCGTGATGCGGATGACCACAAGCCAGCCATTCCAGATCGTTGGACTCGTACGAAATTCTCAGCCTCGCGGAACAACCTGGTTCCCTCACTCTTCTTGGCACAGGCAGAATGTGCTCCTCGGTCTCTATCGCAGTCGAGAATCGAGACGAGCAGCCCTATTCGCATCGAGTTCTGCTGACGATGTCAATTCCTCAAGATTCGTACTTCCCAGCATCACGAAACGCCGCGCCGGCGTCGCAGAATGTTCTTATGATATATGATAAGCAGCTGAGGTCTCGCTCTACTCGAGTCCTCACGTGTTCGCCTCTGTGAGAATATCTTGAAAAAGTTCCGACGAAGTTGCTCCTCGGACTCCATCGCAACCTCGACGAAAGCGTCTGCGTCCGACTTTGAGCCGATCTTCGTTTCTTTCGAACTTCTTTTCACCGCAGAGGTGCTGGCTATCTCTAACTCGACTCCTCTTCATCTTCATTGCTCATCATTGCAGACCCCGACGCCACTATTTCCGTGCTGCTCCCGGATCGCTCCCCGTCTCATTCCTTGGCAATCTGTTTCATTCCAATCCCCGATAATTGTCCTCCGCAGACACTACGCATAGTCGGCGTTGGAAGTCTCTGGACGAAGCACGTGCACGCCAGCAGGTGCAGAGCGCACGTGCCGTGTAAGAGCACACATGTCGACACATCTCTTCGGAGCAGGGGATATCAGCTCGGGAGGTGAAGGGCTGCGCTTCTCTGGATTCTCAGGGGAGTAGACAAAGGGCATCTCACGTCTCATCTCACGACAACTCACGACTCATCAACTTCCCAAGGAGTTCCCATAGAAATGAGATAATAGGATGGAGTGTACGAGCGAATTTTCCGAAGCCCGAATCTGGAGGGGGGGAGGTCGCCGTGGGTCGGCTAATTACGAATGTTCAAGGATGATGGAGTTTGCGAATCGAAGAAATTCTACTGTACTTCATTTATCAACATCTTGCATCGGCCCTCACAGATGGAAGGAGAAGCTAACTTCCTTCGCTTAACTTGTTCCAGAAGAAACTCAGAGCATCACTATCCGGTTGATTCTTCCAATTCTGGAGTAAGGAACCCTGATCACGATGCGAGTTGAGAAACCGTCTTAGGCTAATCAGCTACCATCTATAGTTATGGGTATTTCAAGGCACGGAGGCCCTCGCGTTTGAGGACTCTCGGCTCCGTCTTCTTTTGATAATTATCGCATCCCGAGGTTCGCTCATCGCGACTTCAGCGGGTGCGAGCTTCTCTATGAACGAGAGTCACGATTCGCGAGGTATCTCATACCAGAAGTTTTTTTGTGCGAGGGTAACCATATGGAAAGTTTTCCATATAAGGCGTACTTCATGCGTGAGACCGATCCTCGAGGATTCCGAAAGCATTTAGAGATTCTTGCTGAGCTCCAGAATTCGATGAGAGTAACATATGGACCAGATAGAAAACTGTTATTTTTATTCTTGATCTTTCTAACGTAGTAAATAAGGTATGATCACCCTACTCCGGGCAACCCGTCACCCGAAGGCATTGAGCCGTGAACAGCAGCGGCGTTCCCTCTCTGAACCTCTATCGACAAGCGCTGAAGGAGGAACTCCGTGGCCCTCTTATCGCCCGACTCGGACTCGATACGAGCACCCAGATCTCGGAGGAAGGCCTCTGTGCCCTCACCGAAAACTCCGAGAGTCTCAATCGCAACTGGTTGCACAATGAAGCGGCTCTCAAGAACCTGATACTTGTCCAGCTTTTTCCTCTCCGCGAGCCTTGCAATCGCACCTCCCGAGCGGACCGCAAGGGGCCTATGAGAGGGAGCGAGAGTGTCCCACACCGTGGCATCCCAGACGAGAGCCTTACCTCGCCCTCCAAGGCGAGAGTGTTTGGCCATCCGGGCGGAGGCCTGAGCAGCTCGAAAGACCGGTGGGCTCCAATATGTTGGCTATCCTCGCGGATAGAAGGGCGCAAGACAAGAGCTTATTAATAGCTCTATGTCTAGGATGACGGCCCACACTCCGGAGGCAGCTCAACCCGTGTTCGCCAGAAGCTGAGACCTGAGCGCAGCAGCGTGCGCAAAGATGGGGAGAGCAGATTGCTATCCCTAATCGAAGACCGACAGCGATGCGGAGTGTGTTGTTGTCCAGCATCGTGCCAATCGACGGAGAGGGTATAGCTTGAAGCCATCTCCCGCTACTCGGGTGGAGCGCCGCGTTGAGTCTCGCTCTGTTAAGGTCCCCCGAGGAGCTCTGAACGAGCTCGCTGCGTCTCGCCGATGTGACTACGTCGGAGCAGGAAGCCTGGGAGATCTCCTCTGGAATGCTCCTCCAGTAACCCTCAAACCTAGCGAGATAGACCGGCGATTCGAGCGTCAAGATGAGCCGCAGTGACGCCGGACATAAGCTGGCAGCGAGCGACCTGAACTGACACAGGGATCCCAAATGAGCGCCCACCGCGAGGTCACAGAGGGACCGGATACCGAGTCCTCCGGCCGATATAGGAAGAGAAGCCTGCTTCCGGGAGTCACCTGACAGGTCGAGATTGAGTATCGAACACAGACACCGTCTAAGTTTTTCGTCGAGGCTCCGAAGGTGGTCGCGAAACCGATCGGCGTCCGAACGAGCGGAGGACGTAGATGAGACGAGGAGCAGAGAGGCTACAGCGGATGAGGAAGAGGGCAGGATGAGCGTCCAGAGCAGGGAGTCTTGAGCACCATAAATCAACGAGCGCCATCTTTTCTGGAGACTTCCATCCAACGAGAGGTCATTCAGAGGAGCGCCCAAGAGTTCGAGCTCGCTATCAGCCAGGAGCCTGATATTTGCGAGATGAAGCCGAGCGGCATGAAAATGCTCCGTGCGAACCTCCGGAAGGTCTGACATCACGAGAAGCTCGCATTTCGCGTCGTTGAGAACGAGGCCTGACACGAGGGCGAAGTCTTTCACTCTCTGGATGTCGCCGAGGACTGAAGCAGAGTGACCGCCGAGCGTACCATCATCCAGGAACCAAGGCTTGAACTCCGATTGGAGTGACGACGAAAGTTGATGAAGAGCAATGCAAAAGATGGCAGGGCCACAAGGATCACCTTGCTGGACTCCACATCTCGAGAGCATAACCCTGTTTTCCCAGAAGAGCTTCGAGGGAGATCTGTACGCCTGATAGATCATGGGGTACAGAGCGGGAAAGTTGGCTTGAACTGCATCGAGAATCAAGTCTCTACGAAGAGAGTTGAAGGCATTGGCAAAGTCGAGTTTGACTAGGATCTTACCGAAGCCTCTGTTAACTTCAATGAAACTCGAGGCTGTATGAACGGCCGCCTCGCAACCTCCCTCCACACCGAACCCGAGCTGAACAGGCATGACAAGATCCCGAATGGGGTCTCTGTTTTTACGGATGGCGATCTCCGCCGCCAGGCGCCTGAGAGTGTTGCCGACAGCAATTGGTCTGATTCCCCCGTCCTTCTTGCGCAACGCCAAGAGGTTCGCCCCGTAAAAAGTATCCAGAACGAAATCAGGCAGCCTGCCATTGATCACCATTGTGCAGAACCTCGCCAGGGCCTCGACGAGGGGACAAGAGCTACAGTCTTTCTTGATCAAATCCCTGAGATGGCGAGGGCGAATTCCATCCAGACCAGATGTTCCAAATCATGGCGCATATCGAGGTCAACTTCTTCCATTAATGAATTGAGATTCTGAATACGGAAGTCGCGAGTTGGCACCGAGTCCCTTGTCTCCATAGACTCACCACTCTGGAGAGGAGGTATGCCGCGAAAAATTGATTTTTCGCTACGGAAACATCGCGGACCGAACAAGTTCGGGGATGTGCGTGGAGCCATCCCTGGAAATCCAGCTCCGGAGATCCCGAAACCTCGAGGTGCGAGCTCTGATGCTCATAGATGCCTTCAGTCACAAGTAGGTAATCATTTTCTTCGAGTCCGCGTAAGAGAACCGCCGTGGAATCGGCAAGGGCTGATCTGAGGCTCTGTGTCGGGGGAGCGGGCATATGGCAGAAATCCATCCCAGTCTTTAATGATCGGTAGACGATCAGATCCTAAGACAAGGAGGGAGAGCGTTTCTGATGCCCTTTCTCGATCAGAGCTTTTCATTCTCATCTTCTGGCGATGATGTTCGGATGACGTAATCGGAGTAGAATGAACCCCTCGCCCCTCGATGCTCGATTTCGGCTGTGAAATTCCGGGCGGTCTCCTCACTCGATCCCATATTCCAAGAGCGGAAGAGCTATGCGGTCTACCCCCCCCCCCCATGATGCTCACTCAGATGCACCTGCAGAAGCGAGAGCGGTGGAATCGGCGCTCCAAGAATCGAAGAGCAGCGGGCAGGCCTGACCGTCGAGAACTTGAAGAACTACACTGATAGATGCTAGCGAATCCGAATTAAAGAGCGGGATCATACAGGGCGCGACGTGCGACTGCCGCGGGAAACCGCGGAGGAACGAGTGAAACTTGACGAGGCATAATGGAGAAGCGGAAGAGGTCAATGAGGAAAGTCGCTGGACAGCAGTCGGGACGTTGGAATAGGAGAGCTCGCAAGTAACGAGACGAATCCTTAGTCGGCGGGTCTTGTGCTCGTCTCCGCTATTTCTTTGAGCTGGAACGGATCAACCATGTTCGGAAACTCTGCATCTAGCTTGAGCTCGAGTACTTCACCGATGTGGAACGGGAGCGATTTTGCTTCGAAAATCACTCTTCCAATAGATTGAATGTTGCCATGTGACGATTCCGGACTGAAAGCCCATGACGACAGGGCATGGAGACTCCAACCGTCTTAGCGCTCTCGGTCACCCGCAAGTGAAATTCCAGTCAGAGAATCGGGCGTCATCAGACAGGAGCAGATCGAGGTGAATGTCACAGCGAGTATGTGAACGAGGGGTAGACGCTGATCTCGGATATGATTTTTGGGTCTATCATGAATAACTGGATCCAGCAAAAGAGAAGACTCACGCCGACGAACTAATTTTATGAGTTTAAAGTATCGTCGGGACGAGGAGGGCCTGGTCTGTGAATCCCCTACTCGACCGATGGTATGCCTGACGGGTCATGTACATGTAGAAATATATAGAAAAAAACTGATCACTCCCCTCCTTGATACGTTAAAGGAGCTGAGAGTTGTGAAGGACGTAGATTTAAAATTGACTAATCTTCAAGCGCGTTCATGAAAGTCGTGGAAGAAAGCCTTCTTGAGAACTTCATATTTCCGAAGACTCACGGAGAGCTTACGAGAAGTACTGACACAAAGATCTAGGTGGGTGTTCAGCTCTATAGGGACACACGAAAGCTCTAAGAGAATCGCTGATAGCTTCTTGCGTCTCCGATATTTCGATATTCGCTCCGAGGCCGTGCGTTCAATCTCGGTCTTGTACTTAATGACTTTTCCGTAGCATTCTTGGATTTCGAGATGGGCGCGACCGTAGGCTTCCACTGAACAATGTGCGTGCATTTTGGCGTGTACGAGCGCTCTGAAGAGCCTATCAGATTCATACCACCGTTTCCATGAGTATTCTTCTTGGGGCGTTAACTGGTGCGTCTGATTTTGACGGATGCGCTCCTCGATTGCTCGAACTGCGTCGTAGGAAATCTTCTGCTGTTCATAGATCGGTCCCAAGACTAAGGTTGCCTGGACTTTGAGTGAGTTTTCCACGTTCCTCCGATGTCTTCTGACCCCCTCCCTCAGTTTTCTCGCTATGGCACTGATTTGGTACTTCAGTCGACCTCTGAGAGGATACTTGATGACGATTAATTTTCGAGAGGAATTCACTTTCTCCGCTACAAGGTAATCGCTCCTCCGATGGGACCACTTCATCCCTTCCTCATCCGGCGGATCTTCGAAGTCAGCTGAGAATGTCTGAAATGAGGGGGCCGGTTCGTAGTTATCCTGTGGATGCTCATCTCCATCCCACGTTCGAGGAGCAGCGGTGAACTCTACTCTGATCGCGGGATCTTCGGGCCTCGACTCTCCTAAACTCGTCACGAGACAAGCAAGTCTAGCCAAACAGAATGCTCTCAGCTCGCTCCCGCCTAGAGCTCATATCGGTGCTGGGAGCTGTCGGTGGGCCATCACTGAGGCCGGCGTTTTCTGCAAGATTTCCAGCCCATAGGTTCCGCTTGTGATGCGTCTGACGACTCAGATGACACAGTGAAATCGGGCCCGAGCTGCATTCAACGTCCACGACGTACGCGGGCTAATTCTAGGAGAGTAAGTTCAACCGAATCCGGGCTCTGATTCGACTGAATGCTTCTGATACTTCTGATTCGAGCGTCCCGTGTACTGTACATATCCCGCGGTCCCAGATCGCCGTCAGGAGTCGGATCTCCCCGATCGGCTTAAAGCTGACTTAGTGTCCATGGAGATGCATCGGTGATGCAATAGGAAAGGAAAGTCGCTCGAAAGGAATGTCATCCTGGGCAGAGAGCTGACCAAATTAGAGACTCTCGCTGACTCACGGGCCGACCGCGATTCTCCCAAGACGACTGAATTTCCGTGAAGGTCTTCGAATGGAAATAAAATTGAGCTTGATGGCTGCCCTCCCAACTTCGATTCTACTCCCTGCTGGCTGGCGGCCCGCCCCTCATTTGTCTCGATCAAACGACTCCGCGGTTGCATCGGGGATTCTCAGTTTAGTGAGCAGATCCCAAAAGAGTAAAATGGCAAGGATCTCATAGTTTCCTCGCGAGGTCGCGAAAACTTCAATGAAGATTGCAGCGATTGATGCTCGCAGACATTCGCGAGCTAGTGTTTAATCCGATTCCTCGTGTATATGAAGAAATATAGAAGGGTAAGGAGCGCTACTCACAGTTAGCTGAACTCCCTTCATCATGAGAATGCGAGGGATTTTGTTGGAGGGTTCGTGAAAGAGAGGATGGCTCTTTCAGGGGATGCCTTTCGAGTGCAGTGCGGAGGTTCTCTCATCAAAATAACATACGTTCTTCAAGGGTAGAGGTCTGCTGACGATTTCCGGACGATTCATTGTTTTTCTTTCACCTCGTTCCCGCCGCTGCCGTGCGGCTCCGCGCAGATTCGAATTGGACGTCTTGCAATGATAAAGCTCGGCGAATCAATTTCGAAAAGCGCTTCCAGACTTTTTTCTCTGGAGAAATTCATTGCTCTCAAGAGCGAGAAGCAAGTCGGATTATTACCCCTTCCCACCGCGTCGCCATCCGGGATGCAATCTCGGCTGTATGGCTCATCGAAGATACTATCGTACAGCTCGATATTCGAGGTATGGAAGCACATGAGCACAGGGGTCGAAGCTGATATGCGTTCGGAATTTTTCGAAATACTGATTGGCACGGTCAGAGAGAGTTTATTCGAATACGGAGACCGCAGTTGAGATCATAGGAACAAACTGCATGTTCCTTGGATGATGGACCGCCACTGACGGGATTGAGGCAAGGTCAGCCTCGATTAATTAGCTTCTCAATCAGTCAAGGAGCACATGGAGCATTGGCTAGCCCGAGCGACCGAGGTTCGGGGGCCAGGAATTGAGATTGATCGATCTCCGCGTTTGATGGAAGTAGTTCACACCGTTTTGTCAGTGGCATTCGAAAGTCCCCGAATGCGGCACATCGAAAAGTCGTAAGATGGACAAAGAGGGGACTGATTGCGAGAATATTTCCCAGCGCCTCAAAAGAGATAGTGTATCTTTCTGAAGGAAGTTTCCTCATGGGAAAATCTCGAGTCGATTTTTGGATGGGTGATGTGCAGAGCTCCTGTGACCTGAGACGGGGGACAGCATTTCATATAGGCGACTCTCCCTTCGGTGGTAGGAAGAATGAAACCGGACTTTAGGATCTGTTGGTGACTCTTCTCGAAGTGTCAGGTTGCCGATGCTTCAGTCGATATCTTCGAGTTTGATTTTTGATGCCGCCGAGCCGGCAGGAAGAGACACTTCGTCCCACCCGGACCATGGAAGCATGAATTATTGGATCCACATTTCTCTTCGTGAATTCCTCAAGAGACGATGTGCAATGCTAGACAAAAGCACATTCCAAGCGAGCAGATATAGCATCAATCGGAATCTTATCAGTCACATTCGAGAAATCGCCGCCGAACACATCCTGAAGAGCTCTGCCGCCCAAGATGCGTTAGTGTTATGCTCGCCTCGTATTCTCGAGAGGAGATTTTTTGATGAGTCGGGAATTCAGTCTTGAGCTTCGTTCTTCCAGTTGCTGTGATCGATAATCAATACGGGAGCGAAACTTACTTCCTTACGTTCCCGAACTCACCGAGGCCGTCGACTGATATCATACCAGCGTCATCCACAGAGAAACTCGCGGGTGAGTCCTCGTTCCCAGCACCGAGTTTACCGCGGGTCCACTTTTCAGATTCGTTCTTGCGATCATTTCCCTACGATTATCCATGAGTGTCTCCTTTATTGGTGTGTAGACGAATCCGGGCGTGGAGTTCCGAGGGATTCGGAAAATAAGGAGGAAATTCTAGAGTCGATCGAGACTCCGACAGAGGCTGAAAGCGGTTCTCCAGAGCTCATAGCAACCGGTGATCGTCCGCAGGGACCGAATTCGGACGCAGGCTCCGACATTCGAGAAAAACCGGTGAATCTTCCGCCCATTTTTGAAATCTGTGAGTCGCCATGGGATATTGAGCAGTGACCCGGTCTCGTCTTGATTCTCGATAGTGACAGAACCCTGTAAACTCGGGCAAGAATGCACGAGCGTCCTCGAAAGCCCTTTTCCATTCATCAGGCGAGATTCCAGTCGAAGTTGGGTGCACCGAACACGCTTGCGGCGAGCGCCTACAGAGCTCTCCGACTCGTATACTCTCGGTCAGTCACCAGCAGCCATCGAGGAAGGTGATCTGAGCTAGCGAAATCGATGTTCCCGAGAATTGCAGAACATTCATTATGATTAGGTTTTCAAATCCATACATTTTTCGATCCCGTTCTTGACAGGCTCCGGAACAAGCAGGAGTCCCGCGGCAGCGAGCAAATCGGTACACGTCCGAGCGAGCAGTTCGAGGTTCATCAAGAGGGAGGAACTGTATTTATAGGGTGTCCGCGAGCGGTTCACTGGAGGAAATGCGTCACAGGAGCCGGGTTAGTATTCTGCCATTCCGGGCCTGGATCCCATACCGCAATCAATTGGCAGATATCCCCTCAATATCACCCACACTTCTGGTATCCTTCCGAACAGGGAGACGTGTCGCCTACCTCGCGTAGAAAGGATCGAGATGAAGTTTGGGGGAGCTGTGGAGAAGATATTCACGCCGATGTCATGTACCTCGGAAGGAGCGACGAGTTTGCAGACCCATCAACGAAGCGGACTTACAGGATCCGACCACGCCATAAAACTCTGGAGTCTCGAGATTTGGGCGAGGCTTCTTCCTCCGCGGGATGCCTTCTGAAAGTCTTCAAAATCCTTGGTTTATTCCTCCTGGCGATTGTCATATCTGCCGTGTGGGTTCTCATTGAAGACTATCTCCTTTGAAGCCTTTCTTTCTCGGACTTCACCAGCCCCAATGCTCTTGTCAAACTCGTCTTATAAAATTCTATAGGAAGGTTGCTGTCATGTATTGGATGTTTCGATGATTTTTCCGAGCCGCAAAGTGATCTACAAATCGGTGTTGGAGCTCGATCCAGATCTGTAAGAGAATTCTGTTGTGCCTGTCGCTGTAATGCAGCCGCATCATCGTAGCAAATACGCCCTGTGACGTGTATGAGACGATTGGGGCTCCACTCGGAGGGAGGCTCTCGCTCATTCATGTTTGAATTGTTGAAATAAAAATGGCTCGCCCTTTATGCTACGATCAGTGGTCGATGCCTCGCATATAAAATTCTCCAATGTGATTATTGATTATGATCATCACCGCCTACATCCCTTCGATCATTCTATCCAAATAACGTGCTTTCTTCTCGATTCACTCCGGTGATCATATCTTGCATGAGGTCGACGTTGTGTGCCATGTGTCGTAGAGGGGTCGCTTCCGTCTAGCTCCCAGAGACTGCTTGTTCAGTTCCTCGAGCCAGAGCCATACTGCTTTCGAACGTAATAGAGGTTGAGGTCGGTCAAGGAATGTCCGTAATTTCTTTTATTCATGTTTTACTTCGAATGTCCTGTTTCTTCTCTCTATATTTACAATGTCACAGTAACGAACGCGAACGGTCGTTTTTCTCTATATACATACATGAATGAGTACACTAAAAAACTGAGCTTCTTCGCATAGTTTCTAGATAACACTCCCAGGTCGGTTGTGTGAGCACAATCATAATGAACGCCCCCGGGGTTACCCCAAGGCTATTGTCGGAACTGAGTCGATTCCCCTAATGCTTACTATCTCTGATTCGCGATGAGCAGTGGATGATGGATGACATTTCTAGGCCATGGCACATTGCATCCAGCGATAATTGAATGTAATTCCTTATCGTACATAGCTTCTTGTTCTCCCTCCAGATGCACCTCAATGGATGAGTGAATTCCCAAATCTATGTCCGTAGCACCCTGAAAGAGCTTGCTACGGGACGATTCCGTCGGGTCGGCGTCGTTACGGATCAGTGATTTTCTTCTTGAAGATTTCCATCATTTCTACCTAAGGCCGCCTAACAAGAAACGCTTGCATCTACAAGATGGGTTGCGTCGGCATGTCATCGCATCTCATATAAACATAACTTAAATTTAGCAGCTGACCAGCTCGAAACGTCCCTAACGGTACCTGTGATTGTGACCCACGTAAATATCTACCTCATTGTCCTTCCAGTTGTTTTCCGATCGACCGTTCCAGTCTGAGTCGTACTCGGTGAGCGAATGAGTACTGCTCGCGCTGGTGAGTCGACCATGGGAGTTGCTCCGCTTGTGTTTCTTCGGTGAATTGACATAGGCCGCGGACACGGCGGAAAGTGATTGCTGCGATTTCCGTAAGTCGTTCGCCATCGTTGACAGGTTACCATTCGATTTGTAAAGACGACTGTTGTGCTGCGACATCTGCGAGAACGCACGTTCAGCCGTGGGACCTCGCGGTTTGGTGCCGTAGCCGTTCGGGATATACGAGTGCGATACGTGGGAGCGAGCATCGTCGATATAGCTCGAGTTCGTCTGACCGTCGAGATGATACATTCGCGCTCGCGGAATACTCCTCGATGAATACACGCTCATCGTTTCCCACTCGTTCATGTCCGGCTTGAGAACGGGTACGACTCCGGTGGAGATGCGCTGTTTCATGAGGCTGTCTTGCTTTTTGTGTTTTCGTCGCATGCAGCATAGGATAGCGCAGACTCCGATTATGATAACTGCCGAGAGGATCGCCGATGCGATGATGATCACTTTGTCTAGGCTCGCGATGCCGTAGCGTTCGCTCTTGAGCTCCCGGCATTGATTCATCGGAACATTGTCCACAGTCAGATCGTTTGCTTCTTGGATCGTGATAACGCAGACGACGATGCAATCGCCCGACGGCAAGTTTTGCAGAAGGTACCCGCGTTGATCGGGTCCCAGAGCGGGTCCCTTGCGGTACAACCGATCTCCGAATATTCTGTAGAGAATTTGGAAGCCTTGAGAGTTCGAAGGATCGACACTCCATTCGAGTTTGATTGACGAGTCTTTTCGGAGAGCCATGAGATTCTTCACAATTGGCTTTGCGATTTGCTTCGATGTCGCCGGTGGAGGTTGGGAAATGTTAGTTTTTACTCCCCGGCTGTTCGAAGCCGGTCGCGTTCTCGGTGCAAACTTCGTTCCTCGTTGCGGTAGCTGCTCCGTCGTGTCGATAGATTGGACCGTGGAGCTTGAGGACAAGTCATTGCCTTCGAACTGAGCCGCCGGGGCTTGCGTCGTGGTGGTTGTAGTCGTCGTCGTAGAGGTCGATGTCGCAGACGTCGATTGTGGCGATACAACGGTGGTTGTCGACACGGGACCGTCGCATACGAAATCAGAGAGCTCGATCTGACCGAACTGTTTCCTCTTCAGGTGCTCCGGTTTCCCGCAGTACTGGGGAGTCCTTTCCCTGCTCGTGACCTGCAGGTCGGTGGAGCGAATCCATTCGGCGATCCAGCGAATCCGACAATCGCATTCGAGGTACGGTCCTGAAAAATGAGGAAAGATAAGTTTTAGAGATCCCGCGAAGCTTCGGCTGAGGGTGGGCTTCGAACGTTCATGAAAGCATTCCTCCCCATTTCCATGGGATTCCCCCCGCATTTAGCGGATGAGCGCTGTCTCAGCCCGAGACTTCCTACGTTCTGAGGGTTCGGCTTTCGCGGTGCAGCGGATGCGTAATAATCGCTCAGCTGATGACGATGCCGCCACCGCCGCCGCAAGACTCACTGAACGACAGTGCCCAGGAACTTTGCCAGAGGTCAGCCCACTTGAGGAACCCCGCTCCGGAAAGTGATTCAAATCGAGTCGTTTGACGTGAACGAGCGAATTCCAATAGGCGGCGCTCAGACACTGTTGCCGCTTCATCAATCCAACGTCGTGTGTGGACGTCGGATCATAACGACGATGATGGTTTCATGTTGTTGGCGCCATAGATTTCTAAAAACATGATCTTCCGAGAATGGCTCATTGTTGGTAGGTTCCAGGGGTTATTCAGAGGTCAGTCTGTTGTGTAGTAACTCGTCGCCTGCCGGTGCATTTTTCTGTCCGGCAGCGACTGGGCAAGCGCACAAATGCACACATTCATTCTTTCTCACAGGAAGTAGTTTGCAAGGGTGTTGCTCGCATGCGTCTTTCCTCTTGTCTAATTCAAGTAGGCTTGGCATCAATTCGAATCTCCGGGTCCCGTCACGGGTGACTTTCTGATGGGTGTCTCCTTCTTCTTGAAATCAGAGGGGTTGATTGCAATCGTTCTCGACGATCGGATCAATCTGCCACCAAGAGCGAAAACGTAGGATGACATGTTCAAAAGAAGCCGACGCGACGTGACATTTGTATTCTAAGTAGGCTAATGTCAGTCGGAACACGTCTTCCGCCGATGTGAGCTGGGAAAAAGGGGCTCTAAGAACGGGGAACTTTCCTCAGTCGCAGAAACACAGCCCGACAAGTAGCCGAAGTTTGTGCGTGGAATGGACGCCACATCGCATCCGGCTGATTCACTGACACATCATCAACAGCTAATTCAAACGGTCACGATCTCATCTCAAGATGTATTTTGGTAATGCGCAGTCCATACTGAATGTCAATAATCACGCATATCCGCGGAATGTGCTCAAATCCAATCGTTGCGATCAAGCTCCGTAGCCCCATTATGAGGGAGAGCGACCGATTGCCCTTAGGGTCCACGGTTAGACCTTCCGACCGTCTCACCGCGCGACGCCGACGTTCCGATCGTACAGGCGAGGGATTGATCCAAGGGTTTATAACAGACCATATTGTAGTGGGTCTCAGCCGACAACAACCCTTCCGTCGGGGGCGGTTCACGAGAGCAGGAACACTTGATGAACCGTTAATTAGTTTTCCTCGTTGAGTCATTTTTACGGAGCCCTACTTGATTGCGGCGGCAGAAGCGGATACTTCCGCGTGACCTTCTGACCCGCAGGAGTGGTCAAAGGAGATGCCAGCGCTTTCTGTCGATGTGGGGGAGTTCGTACCGACGGCCGTTATCAATCTCCCCAGTCAAGTGCTCGCGCATCTGCTCGGTCATTTGTTTCACCGTACGACTGGCCAGTGAATCGGGCGAATCAGATATGCCTGGCTTGAAGATAAGGAACAACAAGCTCAGCAGTACGCTTGAGAGCTGGGCGAGAATCCGTTGCATCGCAGCCCGTTCCGACCACGATATTGGTCCGTATCCCAGCCACCCATTTTTCAGCTCGTCTGACTGTTCATCCGCCCGCTCATGTGTTCGCGCTCGTTTCACCGCCCGGTCGCTCAGTACATGCAATGACAGGCAATGCCGACGGCGGATGGTCGAAGGGAACATTGAACAGTGGTCTTGAACCCCAGCCCAACGTAATGCGATCAAGTGGGCGACAAGGCCGCGCTGCTGCGAGGCGGTTTCGGTACATGCTAGCGTTCCGTTCGAGCTGACCCGCTTCTCTTCGATCTCGGCTCGTCTGCATGATCCCTCGTCAAACAGTTTGAGGATAATCATCCGAGACATTCGAGATGTCTTCCTGTATCGTGAACCCTCGCGGTCACTTGGCGGCTTCCTTCAGGTTTCTCCGACGCTCGCTTGTCTAGCCCTAGTGTTAAGCTCGCTGTTTAGTTTGCTATCTCGAGAATGTCGTCGGGTCAACCGAAAGAGAAAGCGATCTATTCCGACGTGCTGACCCCAGAAGCATTCAGGCGACGCCGGACACGATCCATACAGCCAGTCTGTTGGGTCGTCCACAAGTCGTGCCGCTCCATGCATCCGCTCGCTCGGCGCCGCTCGTTTCCCCCAACAGTGCGGTCGAAAGGCTTTCCAGAAGTGTCGACACACGATTTTCATACTTCGCGCAGAACCCATCTGACACGCCTAGATAATCGTTGTATCAATCACTCACGAGAATCGGGGAATGTTTCTTTCTCTCTTCACCGTTATCCCCTCGGTCAGAAACAAGCTTGCGCTCCCAGAAGAAATACTTTTTTCTCGATACTCTGCCGAGCGAGAGCCGTAAAGACGAAACCCTCCGCCGAAGAGAAGAAGCCCCGCTGGAACACGAGCCGATTCATGATGTAGACTAGTTCCCAAGCGTGCAACATTTTGAAGAGGTCCACGCCATGTTGCCTCTGTTGTCAGTGCTGCTCGGCTGGCACAGAACAAGAATGGCTAATTCCATTATTTGATCACATCAGTGAGATCCACTCTCTCAGCCACTAGAAAGAAGAAGAGGCGCCGACGGACTACTCGCCGCAGATAGACTGACGGTGCTCGTCAGCCAGCGACCACTCCTCGTCTGCTTCCGCGGCATTGAATACCTAACTTAATCCGAGGTATCTCGGAACGGTGAAAAAGCTCGGAACAAAGGGCCACAATAAGGGCAACAGCAAAAGCTCCTTCTGACAGAACACAATGCATTCTGCGGGGGCGGCCGACTCGACTCCAGCGTGAAATAAAGACACTTTTCCTCCTGTGGGTGAAAAATTCGCGCTGGATGCAAAGCGAGGGGGCGCCGTATTGAGCGGAGTAGGTACACGTCTAGCTATGCACATCAGAGTTGCTCGGAAGAATGGATTTCAAGTAATGGACTAAAAGGAACTTGAGACAAACGAACTTACCGCCTATACTCAAGCCTCGCAGAGTGGACTTCAGATGCTGGAATGGTTCGATCGGGATCGATGACATTGGGTTGCCGTCCAGAGCAAGAAGCGTCAGCAACGGATTCGTCGAGAAAGCCTTTTCGGGAATGTAACGGATTCCGTTGAAACCAAGATCCAAAACCTGGGAGGGGGAATTCCATCCATGTTATTGAGTCTGAAGCAGCATCCAGAGCGACTCGAATCAAGGACGCTATTCCGTACGATTTCATCCGACCGAGTGTGGTATGTGCTTCTTAGTATTCGCCCAGCCTTCGTATGTCAACACACTATGGAAATCACTGACGCGCAAATCGAGAACTTCGACCACGACGGAACTTCAATTCTAGAAAAAAATCAAAGACAAAGTCCTCGCGTCTGCTGAATTGACGTTAGCGTTGATCCCCTAGGCAGGCTGTCCAGCCGCTGCGGACCGTTGTCGGACAGACACGCTCTGTCCTTCATTCGTCAAAGCCAAGTTTTTATTCGGCTCCCGCTACCAAGCCTCTGTGGTGAGAAATTAAACATCTACGACTGGGAAAAGGAGCAGATCCCGAAGCATGAAGCACAGAAGCTCATCGATGAACGCTGAAGGGTGTGGATATTCAGGCACCCAGCGGGGATCAGACACCCCATCGGGCTGGTCAGATAAATTGGTTTATGAATAGATGTTACATCACACAGCGAGCTCGGCCGGATACAACGGAGATGGGATATTGCTACCTGTCGAAAATTGGCAAATCCACCTGAAGCGGCATCGGCCGGGGAAAGCTCGGTCACCACCGCCACGGTCACCAAAGGTGTGGTACCCATACACATGATCGACATGCGGCGAGCGCTTGCGACGGTGAGCCTGCCCGTTTGCCTCGTTACCGAATCCAGAGCTGTATCGTCGGATCTAGCCCGGATTGTGCAAGTCATAAGATGGAGATTCCATTCGCGGGTCGTCTTTTGGAAGAGCGAACATTCCTCCGCCGGACACTCAAACAACCAGGTGGGGGGACTGACAATCGGACGGTCAGACGGATGAACAGACAGTGAGTCAATCAGGGGACCCACAGCCGGTGGGTTAGCCCAACCACACAAATCAGTTCCATCTCTCGGAAAGTCGTCCCTTTGACGGGAAAAAAAAGCAATTGTCTCTCGCTTCCACAATTCACTAAGACAGCGCCGCCCACAAGCGAAGCTTCCGTTTCCATCTTCCCTTTGTTTGAACAGAAACAAACGCACGCCAAAGTCAGACAGAGTCACAGACGCGCAGGCGCACACAATGAGCCTCCCCCAAGCCACGTCATGGGAATATCCCCCGATAAGCTAACCGATGGCGATCACCGTAATTCAGCGACCAGCTCGAAAAATTGTTCAACAATTGTGGCTTCCCGAGCATCTGGACGAGAGCTATGGCTCGCTCGGAGCGAGGGCTATCGTGGAGGTAGTAGCACGCGATGCCCCGGAACTAAGTTTCGATCCCGGTAGAAGGAGCTGCCCCCACGCGGAGTTTCACATAATAGGTATCTGATCCTTGACTAGAAAGGAATGTCGCTCCCCTTCCGTTGTCGTCCTCCAGCTCAATTAATGGACCCCTCGCGGAGCGAACGGAGCTCTGAGCGACCCATACCTGCTCCGACCCTCGAGCTGATGCGCTCTTCAGCATCATGATGACCCGAGAGCGACTACTCTTCGAGCTCTCGGCGGATTGTTAGATGGGACATAAAGAGAGCGTCACGCATTCTGATAGAACGAATGGTTTCGATTTCGATTCCGATTCACGGAAGGACTTTCTTCCGCCAGACTGCGCTGATAATTGAGACGGGTGGTCTTCAATCGAAACTGCTGAGATCAGTCCATGACGCTGTGCGATACTCTTGGAAAGCAATGGAACATGAAAAAGGAATGCTGCTGGGGACGCGCTGGCTGAGTTTTCCCGCGCGCGAATCCCACGCATCTTAATGACGACAAACAACATTTCCCGTGGAACGAATGAGCGATTCTTCCCAAGCGCTTTGCGTCCCATTCCGTTTCGGCAGGCTCTTCAACTTAGTGAGTCTCGTGATCCATCGGCTCGCCAGCTCGACTTGGTGCAAACTCGACGATCGTTCGGAAACTCACGGAACCAACACCGCGCAGAAACGCAACAAAGCTAGCGCCGATTCGGAATCTTGTGCTTTTTCCTAGTCGACAAAAATGGAGCAGATTGTGTTTTCTGCTTGATTCTCATCAGCTTGAATGCTTAAATTAGACCCGCCTCCCGGAAGGAAACCAGAGGGACTCAGAAAAACACGCTCAACATCGGAATTCTGATTAGGCATCAGTGCGAGTTTCTAAAATGCAGAGCGTCAACTATGCGAGCTGAACGCACCCCGATTCGGCTCGCATTCATCTGCTCGGTGCCTTCGATCTTTTCTTCTCAATACTCTTGCTTTCGATTTCTCCGAAAGTCCAATCCAAAACGGAAAAGACAAGATGCCGGGAGTAACCACAATAGACTAGGACAGCGACTTCGTGTTCGGCCCACGCAAAAATCCCAAAGAGCAATGAAAAGGGTCAAGGGGTGACTAATTTGTCAGAGAACTTTTGTGTTTCCTCGCTCTCGTTCCACAAGCACTCCCGAGAGCGAATCCGTGATCCACGAGCACTCGTGCCATTATCGAGAGGAGCGTGTCACCGGAAACCCCGGCAAAAACTCATATTTCATGGAACATTTCGGGCAGAAGAAATCGGAGGCAGTCGCGGAGCCGGCCTCGACTTAATTTCCACAAAGAGCCGAAAAAAACCGGTCGGCTGGCGTCCATCATTAGTTGAAATTCGACGCTCATTAATCTTAGTCTACTCATTATTCTGTGTACCTCCGGTGACATTAATGAGTGTTTTGCATCCAATTGAGTGACGTGAAACTCGCTCAGATACCTCGTGGATCGCCATCGAGCCTAGCACGCTTTCGATTTCTCCGCTGCCATCTTTGCGGCCTCAGGTTCGGCGTCGAAGGTCGACTGAGAGATGCTCGCAATTGAACATTGTTGTTCTTGATTACTCTTGCGGCCCTGGCTCCGGCTCCGCAGATACTCGCTCGTTCCCACAAGTGGCCGCCAATATTGACACCCAATATCCCACAGAAGCTAGAGATGATTGCAAAACTCGAGCAGCCAACTCGCACACCAACCGCTAATGGTTCGGTATGGTTTCCATCTTTTGAAATATGCAGTCCAAGGTGGTGCCGTGTGGACATTGTCACCAGCACTAGCTCGCGATCTTCGGGAGAAAAGCCAGTGTTTCGAAATCAGTAGTCAACGTCGACGATAACATCTTTCGCGACGAGCGGGTAAATCAACGGGGGGGAAGGAGGGGGAGATTCAACTCTGTCTCTCAAAAGATTCCGAATTACCAATTATATATGTAAGTCTGGATAACAACGCATGAAAACCAAAGGACTAACGTTGGCTACTCACCCGAAGTTCCGTGAGCGTCCGCATGGCCTCCGCAGGGAACTCCACCAGGAGATTGTTCAGGAGAGAGAGCGAAGACAACGTGTCGTTTATTCCACGGAATGAGTCGGCATCGATTCTCAAAATGCGGTTACGCTCGAGATTCAATGCCGTCAACGTGTTCATGGTGGCGAGCTGACCAGGTTCGATTTGACCGATTTTGTTCTGAGCGAGATCCAGGAAAGTCAGCGTCAAGAGACGTGTGACAGCCTTAGGAATCACATCTTGTCCGGTGTTCTTCAGATTGAGGTTCTTGAGAGTGCCTTCCAGTCCATTGAAAGCGTCCGGAGCGATGCTGACCTGGTTGTCAGCTAGTCTCAGGGTGCTCAGTGGAAGATTCACAAAAGCATCAGCAGGAACCTCAGCTATTTTGTTCGTGGACAAATCGAGATTCTTGAGGGATGTCAATCTCTGGATGGCTCTGATCGGGATCTCGGTGAGTTCGTTGTTGGCCAAATTCAAGGTTGTTAGGCTTCGTTCAAGACCGATGAATGCCTTGTCCGAAATATTCCTGACCTTCGCTCGTGAGAATTGAAGAGATTGGATGTTGAGTCGGCTGAAGATCCCATCCGGGAGTTGAGACACGGTCGTGTTGTCTATGAACAACAAGTCGATGGGGACGTTTTGAGCGGAGTTTAGCGCCTTCAGAAGCCGCGTGAAGTTCACCGGGGAGCATTGTATGGATAGTTTCTGGTGGGTGTTGTAGGAACAAACGCAATCCGTGTCCAAGTCGGTGAGGTCCCGCGACCAGGGGCAATTGGCTTGAGCATGGGCCGTCGCTATGAGGACAACCAAACACGGTAGCCACAACATCTGGCCGCTGGAAATCGGAATTATCTGAAAAGACAAGAGGAACTTGACTAAGAATCTGGAGCTCAGCTGGGGAGACCCGTCGCACCGGTGCCACGTGACCAGAGATTCCAGAGAAACTGTCTTTCGGAGTCTCAAAATCAGACCGGCGAATCGATTGCGATGAGAAGGAGTGATATGCCCGCTCGATTTGATTTCCTTCCATGCACATTATGATTACCTACAAGATTCAAGAGTTTCACAACAAATTTACCGAGTCACTCGCGAATATGTTCAAGAGCACCTTTATTCACTCATCTGGCACCTGATTCAGTCGCGCTTGCGATAGATCGGAAGCACAGCCTCAGGGGTGATCAGAGGGGCGAGTGGTCTTTTCGGGTGAGGTCTCTCAGCCGCTGCAGTTTCGGAAAGCCGATGTGCATCGTAAGGCAGCCCTGCTCTGGCTGAATGGTTCGCTTCCAGTCAAGACTGCGACCCGATAAGAATCAATCGCTCTTGCGATGGATCATATTGTCGAAGATATCAGAGAGACAGATGTCGCACACGTCATTATAGGCACCCGAGATCCCTGAGAACTGTCTCTCAGAACTATGGGTGGATCCTTATTGCTCGGAAACTGCATCGTAACACGAATTCGCTCCGGTATCCATGTACGGAACTTGCACTATTCCGAGCGAGTTCTGGGAGCATTGCGGCGCAAAGAATGTTCCACTGGAGCAACAAACTTGCGGTGGTCAGTGGCCAGTCATTTGTGGGCGTCACATCCACTGAAACATCGCGTGGGAGATCACTTCAGATTAAAGTGAGGATGGACGTGAAATGCAGAGATGTCATGCATTTCGCTCTGCAGGATGACAACTCGGTCGACCGCCGCACTCGAGCTCCAGCCGCAACCACGAGCCTCTGGAATTACATCGGCTTTGGTCGGCCGTCCCCCGATGATGGAGATCGATAGAGATGGAGCGCAGACTTCTTTGGTCGTACCCGTTGGATAGTCGAATCCGGAGCCAGTTTCGGTCAAAGGACAGTATGCCGATCGAGCTTGATACCGAACGAAAGGTCCTGACACATTTTATAGCCGCGCAGAATAGGTGACATTTTCAAATGAGGGAGTCCTTCGCTCAGCTCGCTCATATCAGACAATAGGATTTCGAACTCTTTGATTTGTTCGTCGGACTTTTCTGTTCTGATTTCTTTTTGCTGGTTGCGTCTGATCGACTTGATCAAGCCGCCGAAAAAAAGAAGACGGATTGGCCTCGCTGCTCAAAATGCGGCCATTTCGGTTTTCAGAAACCGTCCATGACAAGAAGCGAAGCCATCAGATGCACCGAATGAGTTCCGGCCCTCTGTATTCATTCACTTTTCCTTTTTTTCGTATTGATCAATGAGTCAGCTGCACATATTTGCCTCCCCGTCGTTGACTTGACTTCCATAATAGGTTCGATTGCATGATGCTCATTTCACCTCCCAAATGCAGCGCTCGAGGAAGACCGACCCCCTTCTCGTCGACGCTCGTGAGTCGTCGAAATTTCGCGTCGAAAACGTTCTCTCCCGAGCCTGCAGAGATTTCCGAATGAAATATGCAAAGAATCATCGTTGATAATTCTCGGCTAATTCGGAACTAATCACGAAGAGAAAGGGTCTTCGCATCTTTCTCCAACCGAGAAACTTGCGCTCATTCGTCGAAATGTGCGGTTAGCTTTCCCGAGTCGTTCTGTCCTAGGCAGTCGGCGGGCCCAGACGAGGGCAGTCTCGTAATTGACTGCGATTCATCAGCATTATCAGAAAACCATGCGAAATCCATATCGAGAACGATCGATACCGAGTCAATGAAAAACGAGAGAATGTCGAGCGAAAAGAAGAGAAATGCCAGTCGGGATAAAAAAATTGAAATAGCCATTTCGTGACAAGCACGAGCGTGATCCAACCTCTTTTGACGACTGCAATTATTGGGAAGAGAAGAAGAGAATTATGAAAGAAAAAATGGATCACTTCATAATGACGTCTCCAATCTATCGCCGCTGCTTCTGTCGATCGGTCGGATGGTTGACGCAGATTTGCTCAGCGCGCGTGCGCGAGATAAATTCTGGTATTCTCTCTGACAACGGTGAACTTATTTTGTAAGTAATGAGTTTGAATTTATCGCTGTGGACCACTATGGGACCTTCGTGCCGATGCCCTGCCCAGAACCTTCGGCATACAGATAACAATGCCCGCTGCCAGCAACTCAGTCTGCCTTGTCTGCGGCGGAGAAGACGGCGAGAATTCGCGGGTGGGGTACCGTACAGGAAGCAGAGAATCAAGCTAGAAAACGCGCAAGCTAGCCGGGAAGTTTCAGGGACAGATCGGGACAAAAACAAGTCTCTCGCATCGTTTTCGACGGCGCGGGGAAAAATTAAGGGCGGTCGCTTCCGATAGGTTTCAGCTATTGTTTTTTATCACGGATAATCAATTATTGGCTCGACAGAAAATGGAAAAGGCAGCCTCTTGTCTCATTAGTCGATTGGTCATTACGGGGGACGGGCTCGACTAACCCCGCGGAGTAACTTGCCTATGATGATCCGAGAGCGGAGCGATCGATTTTATCCATCGCCGAGCATATAAATGCATGAAGTCCCTCCGGCTGCCGACGATAATGGAATCGTCAGTAGATCGGCGAATTTCCAGAAATTATCGTTTCCACTAAATCCCCGATCCGACCGTCCTTTAAATGGAGCGATGGTCTCGAGATACTCATGCTCACTAATGAATCATTTTCTCACGACCCTGATGATGTTCCATCTCCTCTATCTTCTGACAAAATAACCGAGAACCAACTTCGGAATTTACCTCAGAGTTAACTCCAATGACTTTCCCGGCGGCTCACCTCCAGAGAGCAGAGTTATTCGCACTAGGTGCACTTGGTTCATCCGAGAGCACTAGAACCACCCGGACATTCCCATTCACTCGCACGAAGTCGTTTACGCATTCACTCTCGCAAGGGTATCCGTTGACGATCAGCTAACGGTTCAATTGGGTAGTCCACCGCGCGGCATTGACTTTAAGACCATGGAAAGGGGCCGACGTCAGTCGGGAAGAGTGGAATTAACCGCAGCGGGCAATCGCGTGGGAGAGCCGACGTAGTCTAGCAACGGCGGTGACGGCACTCATCGGAAGGAAAGGAAAACAGAAAGAGGGGCGTACGGTGCGCGCGCCTTCGTGAACCGGTGCTTGATCGTTTTTTGAGGCAACACGCTCGTCCTCGATCCTAGCTTCTTAGCGTGAGACTCGGGTGAATTGATAAATTTCTGAAATACTTCGATCGACAAAGGACCCCACAGACTTGGCGCCGATCATGACGAGCTATCGCCGGCAGCCACAGGTGCAATTAATATTGTCATCATTATCTGACAGCTCGGAGTCATCGCTCACCGAAAAATTGAGGATTGTCGTCGTCAAATAACAAAACTCCCAGAAACAGGCCAGAATATATCGTCCTTAGCATTTGCTCTGTCTAGGATGCGAGGCCATAAAAGTGAAGCTCATGAATCCACCGTTCATGTTTCTTCACTCGTTGACGGTACACACCGGCTCTTATCAGAATATGCCTCGCGCGGGTGTGGCTGCGAAGTGTAAACTCGTTTTGCGTCAACTATGGCGAACACCCAGAAAACGTCCGTGCACGAAATTTCCATAGAGGGCAGCATCACAATTCATTTACCTCCAGCGTCCCGAAAAAAGGAATAATATTGGGGATGGGCTAGAGAGTCGCAGAAAAAGACGGAGGAGTTTGCGATTTCGGAGGGCATCGAACTGGAAACAATCGGCTGAAGACATGATATTCCAAAGGATTCACCGGCTCCCACCCTCTCAGAAAGATTTGTGCACGCACTGTGACTGACCGAACGACTGGTTGGCTGACTTTGACGAGTGAATGCCTGAGAACACCGCAGGGGACGCCGTCGCTGAGATCATACATCATCTGACGAAAAATTCAAATCGGTGGGCGCGAGTTCCCAAACCGATCTTTCTCACGCGGGAGCTCCGGTCACTGGCTCAGCTTCGGGAATCATAAGAAAGTCCTGGCCTTCGAGTGATGATCCCGGATCAGACCATTCGCGCTCGTTTGGTGAGTGCGCCTCAATTATTGTCGTCTGGTCTGCCGATTGAAATCTCTTGTCGAGGGAATTATTGCAAAATACGTCTCTCTCGCTGAATTGATGTCAGAACGAGATTGAGCAGAAGCCCACCACTGGGTTAAGCCCATTTCTTACACAACCTCTCCGCGCGCGTGTCTGTCTGCCCGCCTGCTCACTAGCCTGTCCATGAACAAGAGCCATAGAGGCTCGAGAAGTACCCCGGCGGCTCTTTCTCCCCGCTGCTCTAGAGGGAAGAAGAAAGAAATTGAATTTGCCCACGACGAAATTCCTGACCATCTGCCCGGGCCAGACTTCTCGATGAAAGGGTCAAAAAAGTCCCTGACACTGGTAGGCTCCATCGCTGTTGAGATCGGAGCTCATTGACTGGGTTGAAACCTTCGACGCCAACTTTCAATGGGAAGCTCGTCTTTGGTGGCCGCAAGCTAGGGTCGCTCACATCGGGAAACAAGTTCATTTTTTGTCAATGGAAGGTGATGAATTCACTGATCTGCTGCTGACGTCCGACAACGTGGAGCACGACGACCACCGGAAGGAATCAACCTTGTCACATGAGCAGTGCTCCGCGGTACCCCGAGGGAACTAGAAACTTTATGAAATGTCGCAAAATGGCAATTCAGATTCCGAATATTCGCAAGCACAGTCACGAGTTTCGAAATTCTGAAATGGCGTAAATCAATCCCAAACAAGAGGGGATGACACGATCAACACGGTCGGCTGACCTGAGATAAAAATAGAATCAACAAAGGTCAGCTGCTTGACAAATATTTCTGAGTTCACGAGTAATGTGCGCCATCCATGAAGGAGGCAAGCTCGATTTCAGCGGCGCGGCGAATACGGAGCTCGAACCACCGAATTGCCGACTCCGAATCGACTCATAACGAGGCAATGTCCTATTTCGGTAAATTTCACGAGGTCTGCCTCCATCATTGTGACCTGTGGCTCCGGTCAACCCACGCCGAACAACCGGAAATTATCGACTACTGCGATGACTTTGATCCCTCTTGAAACAATACATACACAGTTTTCTAGGTCGCTTCGCCGTTCGCGGATCCACTCCACCAACAGAATCGATCTAGCTTCCTCGCTCAGTCGGTTGCCGATCAATCGCGGCTCCTTATTAGTAACTCCATTCGCCGTTTTGTGGGTTCAAGAATTCCCTCCGATTGACCGTCTCCGCACCTCCTCTCCGTTCCTTCCCTCTGGATCCCGAATCGAGGAGCACCGGAACTTCTTACGCACTCAAGGATTTCGATACATTTTCGGCCTCACTCGACTGTATCCCGAGAAGCCACGCCGACGTTGACTGAAGGCGACGCTCTTCAGCAGCTCAAGCCGAGGTTCAGATGCTTACGGACGAACACAAGCACGGACGCAGTCAAAACGTTTGTGCTCGTTTAAAGAAGACATGTTTTAGTCAACTGGGTTAAGTGTGGGAACTTAGCAGAAAGATCATGCCGGCTTGCCGGATTCGAACCACGAGATATGTCATATGAAGGAGTGATTCTACTCCAGCGAGCCACTTCGACCGCCGAACATCGTATCTGTCTAGGGCCGCAAATGGAGTTTTTTTGTCGTCGTCGTCGCCTCGCCACCCGATGACACTTGAGCGGATCCGAGAAGATCCAATGATACAACTTCAGATCATGAAAGGGCTCGTCCCGTGGTTTATCGGTACTTGTCGCAAGCTACCGGGGTGGATAGCTATCCGGAGAATAGCGACACTCTGCTTGAGTGACTCCACTCGACTCGCAAGCACGGCGCGCGTGATCATCGAGGAAGTCCATTTACGCTCGTGTCTCGAGGGTGTTCCTGATCTTCTGACTTCTGGCTTCTCCTGATCAAATCTGAATACCATCAGGAATTGAATTGTTCCACTCCGGTCGCTAACTTCCTCAAGGTGTGTGCCGTTGTCCAGGTTATGCATTCCGAAGAGAACGCAGACCGAAAAAGACGCAAGTCGGCAACTAAACCGGATGGCGTCGCAAAGGACGGAATCGAAGCGTACGATCTACGGCAAAATGAGAATTTTTTCGTTCCATGTATTTCCATCTCGGTGTATTTCTGGTACTTGCGGCGGGATAAGATCCTTTGACACCAGGAAGAGTGACCTGAGTGACGGGGGTGGCAGCGACGGCGGCGGCGGCAGATGGGCAATGGGCGCAGTGGTCAATACGGTGCGGTACCAGAAGACCTCTGACATTTTCATGATGAGCACTTTCGCTCAATTCGCCAAGCTGTCGGAGAGCCGAGCGAGGTATGGCGCGGACCGAGAAATCAGTCATTTCGACCGACCGAACGTCCGTGCGTCCACGCGCCATCCGGTCGGTCTTTGCGCGATCGAGGCGTAGGAGTGACGCACCTCTGTTGTATGAAGTGATTATTACTCCGAATCAGTGATTCAGTGGGCAACTCGGCCACCGCACGGAATCGCGCAAGCTCATCTGCGGTTCCGCTTGAACATTCGGGATCACTGGTCACGACGTGCATACAGTATCCGAAGTGCAGTTAGTTCTGGTGCAGCAAGCCGACTCAACGATTTCTTCCTCGCGTGTTTTGATTTTCGCTGGAAAATGACAACGTTTCGACCACTCGTCTTCTTTTTTGTGATTTCATGGAGAATCGATGGTACCTGCCAAGATGAAAGTCGCGCAGAAAACACGAGCAGAGAAAACTTTCCGCTAGTAGTGGAAAAATGTGTTGTCCATTTTTCAAAAATGAACTTGTCGATTTCGAGTCGGTCGTGGATCAGAATAAGTTTGGTTCGTAGACTTTTCAGCGAGTATCGCCTGAATCTATCCACATGGAACGATGGTCTCCTCGATGGCAGATTTGAACGTCGGTGTACTAATCTGATATTTTCGCTACATCCCTTGTACCTACGCTGTTGGGGCGCTTGAGACATGGTCATCGTATAGGAGAAGTGATAAATTTAATGGGACGGTCAATACAGCGCACGTCCCAGTAAGAATCTATTGGAATACATGACCTTCTCGATATCGGCACAGGGAAAAAATATCGAACCGTGAGCGTCCAGCATTACGAGGTGCTAATAGCAAGATAGATAGACCGATAGGTATGCTGCGGGTCGCTTTTTCCCGCGAGCTCTCTTTTCCGGAGCGCTTTCCCTCTCATCGGGCCCTTTCGTTTGACCTCTCGTCGGAGAATCGCAGTTACTGACGTTGCTCTTCGGATCGAGCATCGACGCGGGGGAAAGATTCCGCTTGAGAACAACATCCGACAAGAGCGAGACCGGCTATGACGGATTGTTTAACCGATGACCCCCTTTATCTGGGAATCAATGAAAACCCGCAAAAAGTCTACCGAACAAGCGAAGAGATCCATCGCTCGTTCGGCTCAGTGGAATTCACAAAAAACGAAACTCATCGATCTTACCGGAATGTTGTCAGTCTTCGAAATGAGTTCGAGTTTCAGAATCGTTTTCCTCTTCGTGACCTACGCCGCCATCTGCGAAGAAAAATTAAACTCCCATTTACAATATTCTTCGAAATTGTCACCCGTCCACGGAGCTGACACTGGGCCGATTCTCGATATCCATGATATGGAAATAGGCATTCTCGTGCGCGAATCCCTCCGCTAATCCGATGGGCGGCTGTACAAAGATCCGCATCGTAACGGGTACCCCAGGGGTTTTGGTCAGGATGGTACGGATGTCCTATCTGAATATTTGCTTAGGAACGATTAAGGTATCGATGAGGATCATTCTCGGGAATGTACGCGACAATCGTTGGCGCTCCGGTGTCCGAAGTTCCTGCATTCGTCTAGCTCGCCACCCATACGTCCGTTTTTTCGTTCATTCACAAGATCTCCCAGAGATTGATGGTGAAACTTTCTAAAGTGTCAGAATTGTGCCAAGCCGTGCGTCCGGAGGCATGCAGATGGAAAGTGAAGCCGCTCGTCATAACGGACGGTGTTCTAGAGCCGTGTTTAGCTGGGTGAACTGGGTTACCCTCAACACAATGCCCTGTCAAAGGTCGCAGCGGCGCACACGGGCGACCGACGAACGACTTGAGCTTCGTCGTCGACTCTTCGCCTATTTTAGCGGCGGCGGCGGCGACGTCGTCGTTGCTGTCGTCGTTCGTGGCGCGGCGTAGTCCCCATCGCCAACGGTCTACTGCTAATGAGCTGAACATACATTATTTATGAATTTGTTCAAAAATGTCTTCGATGAACAATAGACAGCCGGGGTCCGCGTTTGATCGTCCACGACCGTGTGCGAGCGCCAGTGATTTCGCATACTGGGTCCGCGTAATATTTTGGAACGCTGTTATGCATATGAAACGATCGAAGAGGATCAGTCACTTTCACTGTCTCCCTTTTTCGTTCGGGCCACTCCTTCATATTGTTCTCGGATCGGAGAAAGTTGACTCGTCAGAGCGCGTCCCGAAAAGGTGTTGACACGAAGCTTATTTACCATTCGTCAGTCAACAGGTTTTCAATGGCGTACGTAATGTCTTCTCCTATTACCCTAGGCCTTCGGTTACTGAAGGACCGCACTCATCCCATTTGGGATACGATGTCATACCCGGAGGACTGCGGAGAATGAGAAACTTGACAGCGGTCCCCAGGTAGGCCTCCGGGTGTGGTTTGGAAGATAGAGGATCGAATCCATAAAACAAGGTGATGGAACGACTCCGGCTCCTGTCTTCGCGACAAACGATTGAGGGTGCGCCACGCCGGATGAGGACATTAGATGAATGACGGACGAGCCGATGGATTATAAGCGATTTCTTCAAGAATTTGCTGTCATCACACTTGAACCGTGTTGTTGTACTTGGCAGATGATTGGACATTAGCTGTCGATCGAGCGGGCGGGGGGCGCGTAAATTTCGAAGGCTCGCATGATGGCGACTCGCGTACAGGCCTCAATCTGAGCGGGAAACTTGGATTTCTCGACCGCTGCCTTCCTCCGATGAGACCGTCGAAATCATCTGGCGAATGGCATTTTGACGATGTCGTTCTTGTCGAGTCGATTACGTAACGGACCGATTCCGATAATTCTTTCACTCAGTCAGTCGGTCGCTCTCTCGAAAAGTCAGAAACGACATCCGAACGATCGGATACTCTCGCCGAACAGTGGCTAGCAGCTGGTCAGATTGAATATCATTTTGTAATGGACGTCAGCGGCGACGATAGCGGGTGAAAGACCGCACGAGCGAGTGCGATTGATTCTTCTGTTTTTTCCTCCCTTGATCAGTCGTCCAATGTTCAAATGATCTTTTAGAATTGATATTCGACAGAAACCGATCATTTCGCGGTTTCGCTCAGCTTCCTCTCTTTCTCCTTCATGATTGTGTTCCCTGAACAAAACGGAGCTCTTGTAGCGCCTGGCAAGCGCATTCAGCGCGATAACTTGAAAGAAAAAACGTCTGAAACTCAGAGTAACAGCCGAGACGACGGAACACAAAGTTCCTTGATATTCTCAGAAGCCATTATGGGAGTGATTCCTCAAACGATCCGCATGGACGCCGCTTGACGTAAATCCATGGAGAATATATTCTCAGCTTCCAGCCGATGCTTCGTGATTCGCGACTCCTCGGTTCGTATCCCCGTTCATCTCGAGTTTTCCGTTACCACAGGGAGTATTCCCCCTCACGTACCCCAGCCTGTTCCTCGAGCTCGAATTCACATGTAAGTACCTCCCTGAGAGCGAACAGCGCTCCTAGGAACGTGTGAGAAGGAACTTTCACCACCAGGCTGGGGATTGGGAGTGACCGCGTTTTTAGCAATTCGCCAATATCACATCCTTGCACTTCGCAGCGCACTTGATTTCGCATGGGGGACAGCGTTTCTGCTCGACAACAATAATTATGGTCTCGATAAGAAACGGAACGGGAAAGCTCACAGACAATGCCTTGCTAAGCCGTGATGAACGGTCAGATTTGATCGGACAGTCGAGACAAACTTGCGCAACCCTCATAACTGATCGCGAGCAGAGCGGACAATCTGTTGTCTTCGTTTCTACAACGAAACTCAAACCACGGCTCTTATCGATCTTTCGTGCCTGACGGTCCAGTCGCCGCGACCCTCGTCTTTAGTTTTTCGGCCGGAGCGATGTCAAAGCCCCCCGGTGCTTTTCTCAGAAGAAAAAATTCATCCACGTTCATTTCCGAAGGGGATCTGCTTGTGGCCCCGGAGGAAGGAGCCGCCCGGAATTTCAGGGTCGGATTTTTCTTCTTCCCTCTTAAGAACTGCTTTTTTCAACTTCCAGTCGAGAGCTCGCCAGCTTTCTCGCCGAGAACTACCTTATCTCGCCGCTATTTTCGCTTCGAATAGCGTTCGAGACGCGACTATAAGTCTGAAAACGCTCTCTGTTCAGAAATGTACAGACAGGGCACGCATCCACAGCCACGGTCTTGCGTTTGGATAGGAACTAGGAGGTTCCGACTTGCAACATATCCGCTGCCTCACCACTGAGAGATAGTTGAGCGGTGTGAGAATGCGAGTCGATAGGAAGGTCATGGTGTCGATTAAGAGCTCGATGGGGTGACTTGTGAGTGGATCGACTCATTTCCCCGTTGTTCTCCGAGAGCTAGTAAGAGAAGTATCACGATTTGACAGTAGGAGCACTCGCCGACCGAATACTGAATTGTGCTGCAGACGTGCCAGTATCAGAATCAAATCGAGGCGAAGTCTGAATACTGCCGACGCGTCATGGCCTCCTTGCGGAATGGGGCTCCATGCAATGTTCCTGACGGAAGGGTGTCCCGTCCGAGATGGTTCGGCCCGGACAAATAATATGGAAGAATACGTCAGAGTATCCGTCAGGCGAGGAGATGAACGGATCCACGATGAGAAGTGAAAACAGAGTCGACATATCATTCCGATACGTGCAAGGATGACGGAGAGAGGGAATTTGCCTCTGGGCACGCACGAAACTTCACCTGAGCGCAGCCATCATTATGATGAAATCCGAGGGACCGAGAGGAGCATTGAGCGGGAAAAAGTGTGCCCCTTATAGAGAGCGAGGGGGGTCTCCGGAGCGGTGCGTATATGCCACAGAAGCCCAGCCGCATGGACAAACACGCTCGCCTGCCGGGAAATTCAACGTTCACTCCCTCGCTCGAGACCTTGACGGATGGGAAAAATAATCGATCCCTGATTTTTTGCGGCGAACCTTTGGAGAGTCATCGATGCTGTAGACCATTGAGATGGATGGGAAATTCGATTTTTAATTACACGCTCACGCATTCAATTTCGTAACAGTCGAAGCAAGCGTACTCGATTTACACAGAGTGATCGTGAAGACGCTGTTCGGATACTAGATAATCACGAACGAGGATTAAGGGAGACGGATGATGAACGCAAAGCCGAAACTTGATGCATGCGATGTTCGGAAAAATAGACGTCTGCGAACATCTGACAAGTAGAAACGGTCGTCTGTGGGAGTCTCACGTCATAGAACATGTCATCCATCCAAAGAGCCATCTTCTTCTTGGTGGCCCTGTGAACTGAGGACATATGACGAGTAGGCTGACGGTGCATATCGACGAGGCCGGCGGAATGTCCGGAGAGTCGTTGCAATGTCAGAATCACGACCCGCTCCACTGAAGGAAGCGTTAGTTAACAAAATGGTACAAAAGCTTCAGGTCCGACCAGCCCCTGATCGAGTCCGTGTCACGCGTCAGGGGCCCCGATGATTCGGAGAAACTTCGGGGTTTTCTTTGGTATTTTTCCCCGGATAAAATCATCCGATCGGAACGTCTGCATGATGGAAAATTCGAGTCGTCCTCATCAGAGCCGTTCCGTATTCGAGCGAAGCCTACTCGGGGACCTCCGGATGCGATCCAAAGAGCAGCGCTCCAAGAGAAGAGCCCGTACAAGCGAACGGAATATTCTACAGCGCCTGGGCCTCAGTCCCGATGGTCATTTGCGGCCCGGCCGTGGAATAATGTACGGATGTCACTCACATTGATTGGTTCTCATGCTGTCACATTCAAGGTGGATTGTCATTTTCCACGAATGAATGAGTGATTCAATCACTGTGTGGATGAATGAATGAGAAGATCACCTCGTCCCGCACTACGTTTACGTCTAGCTCATCACGCTGATTTTGAACGAGTTTGGGCTTGAAGAACAAGACGTTGACGCGAAAACTCTTTGAAAAAAGACTCCACCGCATCCAGCTTGACCTTTGGTGCGCTCAGCTCGTAATGGAATAGAATCCGGGCGTCGTCGTTGGCGGCAACGCGACGGTCGCGGAAATCCTTCCGAATATTCTGTCTTGTGTCGCAATTACAATGGATTATATAATAATGATGATGATGATGGTCGAAATGCAGTTTTAGGTCGACGTTGTCCCACGCCAGTCACCTGGAGCACGCCTTTCGAAAAATGCTCGAAAACCATTGAGAAAGGGTTGCGAAGAGCCTCTTGATTCGTTCCACTCGGTAACGAGCGAGCGCAAGCCCCATTTGGGGAACAAGGGACACAAGTGCGGCTTTTGATGCCCGTAGCTATCAACTTTTTCGTCAGAGAATTAACCGCGTACTTAGAAGGAAGCCGAGAGACGGTCATCAAAGCGGACCCGTGGGAACTTATCACTCGCGAGAATGACTCCCGAGTTTTCGTGGTTCCCCCCTTGGAACGACGCTCCACGAATTCGACGCCACATAATTCTGGGAGTCGAGTCGGGCGCCTACCAGCCGGCCCACAGAAACGTGAACTCGAGGGGGAACTCCGCTCTCTCGAGATTCGTTACCGACTCGGAGAGGCTCGATATTTGTCAAGAGTCAATCGTCACGCAGCGTACTTGAAAGAGAGTCCCAAGGACGAATATGCTGCCGCAGATCGCGGGTGGCCTCCGCGATGAAGAATGGAGACACGCCAAAAGAAGGAACCAACGCCCCAAAATAATTCGTTCGCGCTGCGTTCAAATGTAACTCACGTGAACGCGTTTCATAGCTCCACCAAAAATTTGCTTGTTGTTTTCGGATATACGTTCCATATCCTCTTCTCGGGGACTCAACCTCAGCCGTCTCTACTGGGAGTTTTTATTCACGAGGCAGGTTCTTTATCGCGGTGAAGAAACGAGTGAATTTCGACAGGAGGCATCTGATGCCGGATCCCAACGGACGAACGCCGTCCTCAGTTCGGAATCTCGCCCCGAGCGAACAGCGATAGCTTGTCGATTCGCTACCAGCAAACAAGCAACCTCGTGGAAGTTGTCAGGAACTCTCGCCGCGCCAGCCGATTTCCACCGGTCATTAGCCATTACGATAAAGCTGATAACTGCGCATAGAAGCGAAGAGGCGAAACCGACAGAGAGGCACTTTTCGATTCCGGATCCTTTCGTATCGAATCTGTCTGCATCCAAGCTCCACATAATTATCCGCATTTCTAATCGTACTCGATCCGTCAGTCCCTCTTCCACGTTGAAATCTGCTGTTACCGCAGTTTTTTTGTCTAAAAACCTGACCGCGACCGGCTATACAATCGACAAACAGTAGACTTTTTTCCCTTTGTTGCGGTTCAGGTGTCACGAATATGTTAACGATTGATCAATCTTAGAAAAGATCGTCCAGAACCTCCCGCAAACAGTAGTGTGAGCCGCCGCTGGAATTAGGCGGCAAGGTTGTCATCCATCGGCACTCGTTGCGAAAACTTTCCGATCGCTTTGTCTTCTGTGAACGAGCGTCTTTCTGTCCGGTCATCTATCGTTTCGACCTTAGTCTATCCGTCCTTTCGTTTTGTCAGTGTCTACCAGGGTGTGCTTGCGTGCCGGCTCGAAACGGGAATGATGGTCAACTTTGGCACGCTACCGCGGAGAAAAAGAAGTTCTCCCCGGCTGTATCCCATAGAATACCCACCGCTGGGTACACGTCACCGATGACGCTCTGGTCACCGTTTTGTACAAGACCTGGCGCTAAAAAGCGTGCGTGGGACTTCGCTACCCCATGACGACGGTCAGCAACCCTTGAAACAACAGTGGCGCTAACGACGGCAACTCACCGGGAGCACTCATGATCCGTGACACAGCCCAGAGCGCAGCGAATACTGCGGGGCTTGTTCTGGCTGTGTCCAGGCGTGACCCGAAGTGTGGAGGAACGGAGATTCCAATGATAAGCAGACAGACGAAAAAATTCGATTTTTGCGCTTAAACCCGAGTGACACTCAACAATGATCCGGGCGAGCATCATCGACAGTTCAAGAACGTTTCCAGGCGAACGATGTCTGTGTTAGGGTTGCGTCGGCATACGTTTCGGCTTAATGTGAGCTTGCTAGAAAATTACCCACCAACCAAAAATAACTAACGATCAATGCCAAGAGTTGCCCAGCGCTTAGTCAAGGGATGAGGGAAGAATGTCATGATACGTTGATGGAAAGAAAACAGACGCGGATTCACAAGGGGAGTTGTGCAAATCGACTTCGTCTTCAGGTTACCTCTCCGTATCAAATGTTAAACCCTTCTGTTGACACCAGCCGGTTTGTTCAGAGCTGACTATCGGGTGCTGCGTCGCTTGCTCAGAGGCTGAGCTGCCCCGACGACGCAACATCGAACAGATGTACTTCGATTATGATAATAAGGGCCTACAGCCTACAGGATAATAAAAGCTGCCGAGTTTCCTTCGGAATAGACAGAAGAGTCGAGGGGAAATCTTAAACACAAAAGTATTTTTAGTCAGGGTTCGAATAAATCTGCGATCCGTTTCTCGATGGCAAGCCGAAGAGGAAAAAAACTAGGAGAGTTACGGCAGATGTTCATTCCGGATTCGAGTCGGTCAACTGAGAACAAAGCCCGCACGGAATTCTGCCTGTCTAGCCGACGCTCCCACCAGAACTGCGTGCCGCGCCACGTAAATTACGCGTATGAACGACTGCTGCTCGCTGGAGGCGGGTTTGACTCCCCGTTTTCCCGTCATATTTCGATTTCCACTCGGAGTCACCGACAACGTGCGAGGTGATAGCATAGAACACGAAAAAAATCAGAAAACCCCACGGAAAAGGATTGGCAGTTTCTACTTTCGCCACAACAGCGGACGAAGCTCGCACTGGATAGCGCATTTCTGTCCGACTCCGTTCAGCGTACCGTTTCCGCGGGAGTGTATAATTTCTCATTTCCTGGCGAGGAGCAACAACACTGATGCTTCTGTGTGAACTTTTGTGATCGATGCGCAAGAGGTTATCGGGTTACATTCATCCGAAGACTTCCTTTCCGCAATCTTCTATTCGATCATTCCAGAGCATCATTTGTCAGCGGCGGCCGCGGTCGGAATGCAACTCTGATCCGTACTATTTGCTCTTTGGATATCAATCAATCCTATAGGATCAGAGAAACGATGTCATAGGATTAGTGTATGATGGAATAGGGAGCTGCACTTTTCGAATATCAATATCGGAGCGCTCGACTCTGCGCAAAAGCGTCTCCTCACGCTCCGAGACCATCTTCCCCTTGCTTGCGGGTGATGATGGGGACTCTCTAGAGAAGAAGCCTCGTACAGCTGGCCCACAGACTAGTCTCGATATTGGGCTGCGTGTCGAGGGGACTCATGGACAATTTTCATACATATGTATAAGTTACCCTACACCTTTTGATATTCGTGGAAAGAGGTGTTCATCGGTTCTTACACAGTATAGCTTCCAATTATTGACCTACCCAGATAGATTTGACTATCGAACGTTTGCCACTCCTCATCGAGTTTTTTTTTGTGATTGTCATCGCTACGACGACGCGTTGAGGATCGAAACTTTTCCAGGAGGCTTCAGCAGCGTCACCGATCGTCCAGATTGAAGAGCTCGTGAGCTCAGAGATCACACAAGATATACTTTCCCCTCTCTCGCACAAACAGCAGGATCCGAATGGGTGTTCCTAGCATATTCAGACCCGTGTCTCGGTGAGAAAATTTTCGCGCCGTTTCTTTCCCGTCGAAAGACCTATTTCCAACTCGGACCCTGCTGAATTCGAGGCTTGGGGTTCCCACCAACTTCTGACGCGGGGCTGGCCGGCAGCCGACTTGCAGCCACGAAGATGAAAGCAAACAATAGTCTTAAGTTGGAGAAAACTCTCATAATCTTCTGCCAGACTTCTGATTACATGCCGATGCAACGGTAGTTTTCATGCGCTCACACACTTTCGCTTCTGGCCCAGCAAAGCAGCGGATCGCAATCATCGAGAGGACGTTCGCCGAATGAATGAAATGCATCGGATCAAATACCTGTATACGAGCGTTTTTTTTTTGTTGTACGAACCATCACCATCAGGGTCATTGCGCGTTCGAGCCTAGTGACATCCAGACATTTGATTTGTTCACTGCGCGCGGAATCTGTCGCTCCGGAACTGGCCCTGAGGAAAAATCGATGCTTCGATCCGCGCTGTCAAGACACTTTCGCACAGCGCTGCGATGGCATTGGATCCTAGGAGGAATTTCCATCAAGGAGCCATGAGCTGCGTCACCTTCAAGGAATGGGCCCCTGGACGATAGCTTGTCGGGTATAGAGCGTCAACTACGGATTCCAGCCCAAAAAACTGAACAAATGAATCTTCCGCTTCTTCCACGTCTCTTGGGTCAGCCAGCCGATTCGTGACGATATAACGAAGACGACAACTTCATGAAAGTAGCTTGGTTGGTTGCTCGCTTGGTTAGGCGGATGACCAGCCAGGCGAGCGGATGGGCTGGCGGGCGTTCCGGCTGTTCCGGCCCTTGTTGGATGGACCGACGAGCAACACCTAAAGCACCCGACACCAGTGGAGAGGTCACCGCCAATATTTACTTTGCGCCTCTCGTCATCATACGAGGAAACTAGCAAAAAGATACGCGCTAGGAGCGACCATAAACGAGTTCGATTGGGTTCGCCGGAATCGGTTGAACAAACATCTGCTCTCGAGTTTTTCGCCCGCTTCGTTGCTGGGCTCAATCTTGTCATATCTCTTCAGAGGGAAAGAACGATGATTGTGGAATGCCTCCGCGTAAACATAGATTCCGGGAGAAACTACGGGGAGCCTCCCATTCTCCGGCAGAGTACAGACTTCTAGTCCACCTCCCACGTCCGGGCTCCCTGGTGATCACCCGGCTTCATGACGATCCAAGATCTTCCGGACCAGAATGGTTATCATCGGTAATCGGGAGATGAGGGCCGGAGACTCCAAAATCTCCGGGATCGATGGGAATAGCTCGAATACCGCTTTCCGGAGGGGGCGAGTCGCGGCTGAAGAGGGACACCTGCATTCAAATCAAGTGTGTCTTTTCTATTCGCCAACAACGTGCGTCGTCAAGGAACGCTTTGATTCTGGCTAGTTCAGTGACTAGATTGGAGCAATTGTCCGAGCAGCACTCCTAACGTTGTGACACAGATTCTTTGTTTCAGTAAGCGTGCCCAGCAGTAGCGAAGTACTACGATCGGGATGTTAAGCACCGCGACGTGCCGAAGAAGCTCTCACTCGGAGCAAACTTCCAGAAACTGGGTTTGAAGAAAACGATAAACGTGGGAAATCTCGAAAGGGAATTATTCTCGGGGCGGATCGCGATGATCAACGCCGCCGAATCGAAATGCGTTCCTTTTCTGGAGCGATCCCTCCACCTCGTTAGCGAAAGTATGACGGACACTAATTTTTTCTCAACGGGTTCGAAAGATTATTCCCATTCTTCGCGATCATATCCAATTCTCGGGGAGAGACGATTCCCTTAGCCTCGGAGAATATCTGTTTCTCGGATGCGAACTCAAACTCGACGGAAATGGAATGCGTGATCGGGGACCAGAATTTCGATCGAAACAAAAAAAACAATCGAATGATATGGAAGGCTCCGAGACAATTTATGCGTACGGCGGGGACGAGTGGAGCGAGATAAAAAAATGTAGCCACTCGAGTCAATGCACTTCAGAGCATTCTGTCATTCGTTCTCCGAATATCTGAGCGATTACGATGGGAAGATCGAGGCACAGATGAAAAAAAAAAGAGACGATTCCGACCTATGGCTCATACAATTGCGATATTATTACGAAAGGTTGGAACAAAAGGGAAGAAAACAGAATCGTGGTTGCAAAATGTCCCAACGACCCCATCTCATCTCAGTCTGTGTCCCGTTCTGAGCTTCCTTTTTTCTTTTTTTTTTCAACCGATACGCAGTGGAATTCGGAACGATTTCGACTCGTCTGAACCTGAAGCAATGTCTGACTCGGCGTCGACTGAATCTACAAACATGACCACCGGAGGCGCCAAGCGAAGCCACCCTTGACGGGGCGGAGAACAGTGTGCCCCTGTCACAGCGAAGAGCGATTTTTAGGAGAGGAATTATCGTAAACGAGGCTGAGGGGAGACTTCTCTCAAGAGACCTCCAAGAACGAGCCCTGGCCGGAGTTGGGCGCGAACCACGCCGATTTCGATCAAAGGAGTCATTCATCGTGATGGAATCGTGCCGGTTCTGCGACACTCATTACGCTGCCCGCAGCAGCTTCTGTCGGTGGCGACAACTACCGCCCGATGAATGGTATCACAACCCTTCGAAGCTTGAGGATTGCGACGCGGTGACAGCGACGCGACGTTTGGTCGGTCAGTCAAGTCCGTCTAGGAAGTGAAAGTTGTAGGCAGGCAGGGAAGCCGGTCGCAGCGGCCGCTCCGATTGGCCTTAAGCACCAACGGACCAATATCCACCGGGAAGTGTCGCAGATCGTCAATGATTACACTGTTCAAGTCGGAGACGCTCTGCGCTTCGAATATGACCGATCTTGGATTACTGTCACCAAGCGCTCGTGCAAATAGATTCCCCCTTAACCGAGACGCTGTTCTCGGATTTTCCGGAGCCAAAACTAAGAGATCCATTTCATATCGTTAAGTCGAGCGGTCACCGGAACGACCGATTTGCACCGTCTTCTTTTTTTCTTCTCTCCGAGAGAGCTCCAGAAAATATGGAAAGCCCTCCCGCGACAGGCAGAAGAAAAGAAACACGAAAAATACGAACAGGCGACGAGTTGGGACCACACGAAGATCCGGCGTCGCGCCGGTCGGCTCTTTCTCCAAGACGACCGCTTGACAGAGCCGCAACGAGTGCATGGTCTTGTTGGCCCCCGTTCGTCAGTCCGTCACTCAGTCAGTCAGTGTTCGGCTCTGATCGACACGCTGAGACATTTCGGTAGGGAATACTGTGATTTTTTGCCGGGGTCGGATCGCGCGAGGTGCTTTGACGCCCCAATCAGCGCCGCCGCTTCAGAGTCGTTTTTCTCAGACCCGTGCTATAGCGGGACGTAGGAGCGCTGCACCTCGCCGGAATACGCTGCTTAAACGACTCCGAAAAGGGACAGCGGATAAGTAGTAATTGTTCTCTGAGGGACTTCCCGATGTTGATGCATACCTATATCAAATTTTCGAGGAATGTCCATTGTGGGCATTCCGTACACTTCGTCGTCGGACGAAAACACTGACGACCGCTCAGGAATGACCCGTCGTCAGAGAAAAAATAGGCAAACCGCTACTCCCCAGAAACGAGAAACAAAGTAAAAAACTAGCGAACGGCAAACGCTCAACCTTTTTGTTCACGCACGTTGAACGCCTCATGCGGCTTGCGTCACTGATCAGAATCTCTTTCCGGCATCGGGCTCTCTCAGTGAGGTTCTTCTAGTCGCCAAACGACTTCTCTTGATGTGTTGGGCGACGTCCACTTCCATTCTCGGGGACTAGAGTCGATCGGGTGAGCGCTTTCGCGCTAACCCGATCGTCAGGGGGACGGGACAAATAAAAAATTCTGGACACGGAGACCGCTACTCTACGGAAACAATCCGCTATTAAAGAGGGATAATTCAAACAGAGATGTGTCCTTCAGACCGGATCCTAGGAGGGAATGTTAGCTCATCGCTGCAGCATTCTCCTGTCCTATTCCTTCATCGTTTTCTTCTGGATAAGCCGCGATTCATGGAGGAGGAATCTTTATTTTCTCCCATTAAATGGTGCATGGAGAGATAAATTGTATCGCTTACATGGATGAGCACCCTAACGCCGACAGCACGGCTGGACCCCATGGTGTTGGTAGAGTGAGGCTAATGAGCAAGCTCTCGCCGGGTTTTCTTCTCAAGCTGGCTGTCTTAGTGCTCAGGTGGCAGATGATGAGCGTTTAGCGGCCTGCGAGAGACTCTGGTCGGAAACGAAAAACTTGAGTTGATTTTTATGACCTTTATGACAGAGGCCGGTGTTTCTGAGACGAAGATGTAAAAACCTACGCTCATTTTTTTACGACGCCGACGAAAAACTTTACGCCGCTGCCGGTCTCGACTCGCATTGTTGTCTCCGTTGTGTTATTAGAATTTTATAGAAATAAGCTGTCGTTGATGCTTCCGACGCTCCTACCGAACCCACGACCGAAACTCATACCTACGGCGAAATGACCCGAGAGCCGCCAAGCTCGCTTACCTCGTCATGAAATAACGATTATTGTTCTCCGGCGAGTACCCACTGCTCTCGCGAGTCTCCCGCGGAGACTTCGGTTTTTGGTGGGTCCGCGTCTTGATACCAGTTTTGTCAGAAATTATGTAAGTGAAGTCATCTCATTCCATGATACGGGCGTCAACCCTTCCCGATTTCCGACGATCGGCCGAATGCTATCTCGATCCCAGAATACGCCACGACAAATCCTCTCCCGATGGATTCATTTTTCCGGCTCGGTGGCGATCCGAAATCCTCCCCTGTATCGGTTCTCGATCACCACTCTGTCTACGACGTTGTCGAGCACACATTGTCGAGCCCAAGGTCTTGACGACCGTTTGGTCAGCAGCCCCGCAGCTGCCCGCTGAAGTTCTCGGCGAGGTGTCTCGAGGCGTCAGGGTATGAGATATCCTCAAGGAAAGAGCAAAAAAACTTTCTACGAGGACTCCGGCACCGAGTCGACAGAACGTTTGGTTAGAAACCTGTGATCAAACTCATGGGTGCGAGAGTCCTCCGAGGAATCAGACCCGTCCCCGAGATGGAGCGCCCCAGAAGTTAATCAAGGGGCAGTATAGTAGGATCTTGACGCGGTGAAGAGAGCTGCTTCCCGCTCACTGAGGATTGAGCGCGACAGAGCTCCGGGTGCTCCGACGTCAACACTGAACTTGACAAAAAATTGTCGTCCTTCCAAGCCGAATGCTTGCACTCAATCACGATCCCTTGGGAACTTTTCCCCGAACACCTCGTTCCCTCGTGGTGACTGACTGAGAGTGAATTCGCATCACATCGCTGGACGCTCGGCGCCGCGTCATTAAGCATCAGTTCTCATGGACCGCTCGCAGCGGCTGTTGGCAACGGTGTCTACGTCCGGTGTTCAGAAAGACCTCATTTTTCGTGGAATGATACGCTAAATAGTCCACTTTCAGACTAAGAGTTCCGTTTGTTCCCAGTCAAAGTATGTCCTTCACACATGTTATTTTCCCTTTTATCTCTCTCGCTTCCATCTCGCGCCGCCGACTTGAACTCCAGGAGCGCTGACGCGCCCCCGTTATATTTCAAACATTAATGTCCCGGACAGAGACGAAAGAAGATGGAAGATAATCCAAGAAGCTAAACTTTTTTTGTTCAACATCTAGCAAGTCGGAGCAGCTCAATTAATCACTTTGTGCCAAATCTCCGATGCCTGACTCCTGCCGATGTCTGATTTTGACAGATGAATGTCCATCTGCAAAAGACCGTTTCCGCGTCGATTTTGTGCTCCGGGATCGCTTCTCCCCTAGAGCTAAGTCAAGCGACTCCCAACCAGGTTTAATTATCAGGACACGGTAATTGAGTCTTTCGCTCCGCAGCTAGCCTCGGATATGGAAGCACAACTGCCACTCCGTTACTCACACATCCTGCGGAACAGAAGACTCGTGTAGCCGCTCGGCTAGGAGGCAACTTGGGGCTTTTGTGAATATACGGATAGATACGTTGACCAGAACAACTTGAGCGAGATTGGCAAGCAACGAACTCAGGAGCCGGCACGGGGTCAGGTCAAGCGAGCGAGCACGGACCGTCTCATGACACCGACAGGTGGTCCCGACATTGAGGTGTGTTCGAGCCCAAACGATCCGACGCAGGACTTCCAGCGCGGAGCGGTCAACTTTCGGTCGGTGATGAGGACGAATCGAGCGTTCACGGGAAGATATCTGATCGATGATAGGAATCTCCTTTGATAGCTGAATGGGAGAACTCGATGAAAATATTTTATTAAGCTAGGCTCCGGATTCCTTGTGATTGCGCCGCCTGAGCGAAGTGACAAAGGAGCCGTTCTTCGGCGCTCTTAGCTCATGATTCACGCCCGAAGACTTGGAAAATGAAGTCCGGTCGTGTTTGCACCTTACACTCTGTTGTCCGTCGCGCTTTCGGACGTTGCAGTCTCTTCTTCGCCTATGAGTTCTTTGAACTTGCAGTTTATTTAACCGGGTGGCTGACTTACCGGCCGACTCACTGACTGACGGCGAGTCGGCGGTTTCCTCCGAGCGGGGTCGGTTTGTCTTCTGTTCAGACAGAAGCTTACGACAGCCAACCAGCGAACGATGCTTTTCCACGCAGCCGGCTCGTTTCTTGTGACATATTGTTTGCTTCTGTTGCATCGACGCCCGGTCGATGCAAAAGAAAAAGAAAAAAAAACTCTACGAAAATCACTTGACAAACAGATCATCACTGTATGAACACTAATGCTGACACCGGGATGTGATCCGCTTGACAGCGGGGCAATTTCGGCAGAATCGCTCAGAAACTACGAAATTCCGTGCCGTGTGACCAACGCGCGCGCTCCCTTCTTGGGGGCAGCATGGTTCAGACGACGAGACAAAGAAGTCCCTGCGGAAGCAGAGGTCTAAGAGCGCTCGGATGTCGAAACCGCGAGCGCCTTGTTCGTCGAGCGGTCTAGAGTCTTCCTACAGCTTCCTGAGATCTCTGCGGAAGTTTGTTGGTCGCTCCGTGCAAAGAACTTGGCGATCAGGATAATATTCAAGTCTCGTCTCGAATTCCGTACAACAGGAAAAGAATTATGGAGGAGCCGCGCCTCGCGCCGAAATTTTCGACTGGTCGAATCGGGACGTCGATCATCGCCGACCTCAGTCGCGCCCACTCTCTGCGGAAGCACAATTAAATCTTATTGAAAGCATTTCAGAAAATCCATGAGTGTACTGGGCCTGTCTTCCGCGCGATCTGGATAGGTGCGAACCGCGAAGAAGGTGCCACCAGATCGAATGCGGTTCCTCTGAATCCGAAGGTTGTCTATGGCCGCTGTACGGTGCAGGAGAGAAACCGCATTCCGCGACCTCATGGAGCTTTGATGGCATCGGACGGCGCGAAAGCGGGAGATTGACAAAATGATGGAATTCCCCCCAATATGGAGCATCGTTTCATTCTCGCAGCTCCGGTTTTGTTATTTTTTGTCGATCTAATTTGGCATCCGCCCGACAAGATGCAAAGCTCCGGCAATATTCCGGGCAGAGCCATCCGCGTCGGACAGCTCCCGAAGGACGTCTTCATTCCTCTGGAATCGAGTTTTCTTGCGGTGCAAAACAGCGTCGCCAGAAAAAAAAACTCTTCTCCTCCAGCGCGAGTCCGGATCCACTTGACTTCGCACCGCTCGGACGCCAGTTGTGATACAGACCGGGCACAACGACACACGGCACAGAATTGCAGAGAAGCAGCTCTGAATCGCTCGCTATCTCGCCGTTGGTAATTATCACCCTGCGTCTTCCTCCGGTCATTGTTTAGTTCCTATGAGCTAATTATGATCTTTCGTTCAGAAAGTGCTGAGGACAAGCATCAAAACTAGCAGCGGATGGAAGAGGGCTCCTTATCGAGATACGCGACGTGAATACGTACAAGGCGTCTTGTTCTTCAATGACGTTTGGTTCATGTGGGAACTGTCACCCGAGTCGGCCACCCCAGACAGTCGAAGGCTCTAACGGACGACGCCACGCTGACGGACGCGATATCGACAGCCATTGAAAAACTATTGCCAGCTCTTTGCCCTTGGTCATGGAGCGGATGTTGTTATTCATGACATGACGCTTGCCCTGCGCGAGAGAACTCTCATAAGGCTCTCATAAAAGTCAGCTAAGCTACTTCTCGCGGGACGCTAACATTACGCTCCCTCATAATGCAGCAGCTCATACGGAAATCGACGCTTCCTGCCGTCTAAGCCCGACTGGAGTGGAAATGTATGGTCGTGAGCGATCATGACCAATGTCCATATCTGTCCATTCCTGTCTCGCAATCTCGTTGACGAGCCGCGAAAGTTCTTGTACGACTAACTTCAGTCGCATTCCATCGTAGTTCAGTTCAGACTGTTCAGATGGGAATCTGAAATAGATCGGAGAATTCCATCTACTGGGAGATAAGCGCAGGGAAGGCGCCCACCGAGGTGCCGGAGAACCACTCTCGAGGAAAGAAACACCTGCGTGAGCGTCATAGAAAGACCTACGTATTTGTACCCGTCCCATAGCGTTTAACATCCTACGGCGTTACAATATCATTAGCACCGCTTGTACGAAGCCCTGCCTTCACACCGGTTTCTTATCGGCGACACAGCCTTTGTGAATGTTGGCATCCCAAGTTGACGCTGCGTGTATGTGTGATGAGCACCAATGAGGCATGACAAAAACAAGCCGATCAGACGTGGATTTCGCTACGGATTTTTCGAATTTAATTCTTGCGCCGCCAGCTATCGCGAGGAATTTCATCCCTGGTCAACCACCGAACCGCGATGCGGCCAGCGCCTTCCCTCCTAGATGACTACGCTATGATTACAAAAAGTCGTCTGTTTAATGGTTTCCGGTCGAATCCGGTTAATTTTCTTTGGTGATTTTCTCGCACCGACCCGATCACCTCGAAGGACTATCCCACCCACGAACAAGCCCAGTAGTGAAACACTGAACTCCATCCTGATTTTCGCCATCGTTTCCGTCAATCCTGAACTCGATCCTAGATCCGGGCGGAAGCAGGAGTACTGGGGGCGGGCTCAGAACATCAGCACGATACGGGTAAGTATCGTGACCACTGTCGAGTACCGTACGGATGGATAGCCGTTCGCGAAGGTAATCGTATGCATAAACCCCAACGTAACCTCGAAAAATCGTAACAGATTCTTCGTGATCTTGACATCATTCCAGTGGTTTGCCAGAGCTGCCCCTCCCACGGATATCTTCGACGGCAAGGCCGTCTGTTGACGTGTCCGCAAGACACACAAACGCGAGTGTACTTTTTCGTTTTTATTTCTGTACCAAAAGCCGCTGTGGGGAGGCACGTTTGATCCAAAGATTCCGTCTGATACCGGATTTAGACGTTTTTCAATGAGTATTGGAAGCTCCGACAAGGAGCGATGTTTAGCTGTTCTTTCTGCAGTCAAACATCCGTTGCTTTAAGCGTAGAGGGGGAACTGAGAGAAGCAATCGGTTTCTAAGCCGATTGCTCCCCTCAGAAAAGAGACCTCTCGAGTCGGGAAGGATTCGAATGACAGAACGATCCGGTAACTCCGATCGGATCGCGGCGCCGCTCGCTTCGGTCACAACCAGGTTCCAGGACTATGTATTTCGAGAACTTGGATTGTCTCAAGAGAGATGTCGTGAGTGGTTGTTGTTCTATCCCACATTAGAGCCGTTTATAATGATGCCTCCCCGAACCGCCCGAGAGGGGATCTCGCCTTCATAACCAATCCAGCCCCCTCGATATAAAGGGGCACCGAAAGCTTATCTGACAAAGCCGAATATCCCGACGATGTTCTTGGGCAACGGCATCTCGGAGCGAGTTTGATCAGCTAATGATCGACGGATGTCGCTGCGTGAGTCGTAAATTGCTTTCACAAAGTTTCTCGCGAATTCTCTCTCCCAGAGACAATGCGCATCAGCCCGACTTCCTTTCATTCTCATGACAGGACCCTTTATGATCATATCACTGTTTGACCACGAAAAAAAGAAGAGGAACGAGCGCTGAAACTGATTTGGTGGATGAAAACATCCTAAAGTCCCCTTGAAAACGAGGCTCAATCTTGCTCAAATGCAGCGAACTTCAGGATGCGGGATCCGCCGCGTGCAAACACGAGGTTCGAAGCTCAGACCCGGTGGGACTCTCCGTTATAACTCACAGGAAGCGCCCGGGTGCTCCTCCCGAAGCGCACAGATCCGCATCGTCAGACGATACGCTCGAGGGTATGCGAATGGAAAACTCGATTCTCACCTGAAAGATCAAGAGGGTTCTCTTAGCATCGATTCCCTGGAATTTCTCTATAATTATTTGGTGTCAGAGCCTTCGGATTTCGAACCCGAGCAGTGCATACGGTTCGCCTCTCTGGAGGATTCCCGACTCTGTCACCGAACGCCCACTTGAACGAAAGGGTTAACGTAAGCGACGCTCTAAGGTCGTAACATCTAATATTGGTGAGTCGATTCGAACCTGAGAGTGCTGCCGAGAAGGTGGGAGCCTTGACAAGTGTTTGTGCGAAATTCGGCGGAAATAAAATACGAAAAAGAAACTGCGGCCGAGCCTACGAATACACAAACACAAACAACTGAACGTGACGGCAGCGCTGATAAATTGAGCTTTTCTGACAGCAGAGCCCGGCTCTTACGACGGCAAAGGACGGCGAGGATGACAGCAGACATTGGTTCCAGTGTCAACTCACAGAGCGGCCATTCACTTCAAGGCACGCAGGTTTTGAGATTCGAAGGAAGGCGAACTCGAGGATTTACGGTGGAGTTCGGATGCGGAGCCCAATGAATCATCAGGGGACTGGATCGACGGTCGCCCACGTCTCGAAATTTCCTCTCCACGCTCCGGAGTGAGTTCTGAGAATGGATGGATTGGGGGATCGGAACGGCTGAAGCTTTTATCAAGCACGAAAATTACATTTTTGGCTCGCAGACCCGCGCCGTGAATCCGAATTCCCATATCTTTGTGATGGATTTGTGATACTGAAGTGATCGGGGAATGCGTCTTGATTAATCTGGGATTTACACTATTGATAGAACGAGGTGCGATGTCGAGTCCCTTGGAGTCTCTCTTTTTTTTATCGTTTCTTCGTGCTCCACCCGCCCACTTCAGAAAACCCGTGAGACCACGAGTCGGAGCTTTTTATCGGGGAAAGTTCCCCCGATATATCCCCCAAAACCGAATTGCTGCATACCATCATTATCCCGGACTATTTAATTAGAGGCTCAGCAAGAAACTCACGTAGCGTACTCGGCCTAAGATGACCACGCCTCCGAGTTGCGAACGAAGCGCATGCTGCGACGTATAGCGAAGAGCAACACTGACGGTAGCTCTTCTGGAATCGAGAATAGTTTTCCCTTCGGAAGCCACCCCTGTTACCTTGCGGCAAATGCCCCAGTCGACTTTCTCAGATCATAGGCGACCGAAGTCCGGACATCAACCCCTGCCTTTCGGGCCCGAGGGACCCCTCACGCTGGGACCCGAAGGAAGGCGAGGAGTTACGATGCGAACGCCCTGTTTACAGAATCTATTTTCGATCTGAATGCGTACCCTGCCGGATTCAAGGGAGGTCTATGGCAGAATATTGAAGAGAAACTTGGAGAAAAAAAACGTACACAAAGTGGGCTGACGCTTTGTTTGCTCGAGGACGAGGCCATGGTTTGGGGCCACGATGGTCATGACGGTGGAAATAGTGGGTGGTTGCTGCGGGGCGATACACACCTGATGTTCACTAACTAGCCGGCTCTCTACTGAGAATTCCTCATTGCATGTTGCATCTACTTGAGCCCAGCAAGCCCATAGCCGAAGGCGGCGATATAGAAATGCTCACGAGCTAAGCTTTCCAAGTCTTAGGAGGTGCATGCAGCGCCATTCGTTCTTTGAGCTGGGAGACTTACAGCTGTTTTTTTTTTCACCGCGACGGGTCATGATAGCCGCGACAATTTCTCGGAGTAACCGAACGATGTCGGTGATGACCGGTGGCGATGGTAATGATCTCCACTCTATAATAGAGGAATGGAAGACATTTATTCACAAGTTTGTCATTGCCAACAGCCATGGCGGGGTAACGTCCCCTCGGAATCCAAGTCGCAGGTTTTCGAAGCTGGCACGTGAATGTGGGAAAATATGGCTCCGCACCGCTTCTGCACTTCTACGTATCTGTGTAGAAGGCAAGGAATACCCTTGGATCACATAATGAACTTCCGAGCCCCTGCCAGCAGTCGCCGGAATGAACTGTGAAGTAATCGAACACCGACAATGGCTTCGATATGCGCAATATGCTGTATTGTGGCGTTACCGATGAGCGTAGAACAACGGTGATCAACGGAACGTTTACACTTCCGTTCCACGCTGAGGAATTCAGGTGACTGCGACAGTGTTCGGGCTATGTGTGCCTTTCGGAGCTAGGCGAATCTATCCGGTGTGATCCATGATCCGGCAGGCCATCGCGCCGCAGGGCTTCCAGACCATTGGCTCTCCTCGGAGGATGTGGAGCGCGGCAGCAACCTCAAGAGTGAGAACAGAAACCAGGTGATCATCTGTCATATTCAGTGAAGACGTATGATCCAATACGAGCGGACCACCTCGAAATTCTCACTTCTCTTGTCATCTCCAGCCGGGAGCTTGCGAGATCGGGACCGTAGATGGAACATTACGGGAGTGGCTGAGTGAGTAGCTGGATGACGTGCTGACGACTGGGGCGGTCATCAGCGATGTGATCGAGTTCCTGAGATGATCTGACTGAGAATGCGCATCGAAGCAAGGCAGGAAGAAGTAAAAAAAACGGCTCCCGACGACAGACGCGAGGGAATCAATCTGAATGTGGGCTGGATACAGAGACGATCCGCCGCCAAAGCGTAACAAAAAACAAAGATCTAAGTCAATCGAGAAGCTAAAGTCCCAACAGAAAAAAAGGAAGAATCTATCAGGCGTTTTTCGTTTCGATGCCATTTCCGATGTTGACGATTCGGCCGATATGAAGAGGAACGTATATCGGTGAATCAAAGCTCACGACTGTGTTCAACAGGGCAGGTGAACGGAAGTGTTTTCGTTACTCGAGCTTCACTTTCAGTTTCAGTAAACGATCCCTGAGACTCCGGAACGCTTCGGGACTCCAAGGTGTTGATTAGTCACGGGGAAATATCCCCCTCGAAAACTTCTCAATCGAACGAAAGACATAGAAAAAAAAACTAGTCAGCGACTTCATGCTCCTCTGCTCGAACCATATACAGCAGAATTTGAGCTGTTCCGGCAACGTCATCGAAGCGCATCTCGGATTCTCTTCATCCTTAATGCGAAACCATGTAACGCTGTTTTCCATTCTGATGGATAATCGACATCAATCAAAATAATTAATTTTCCAACTTAAATTTAAATTAAAATCCGGGGCCCGGAGCAGTATTCTTCACGCTGCCTCTGAGCCGTCGGAGCGAATAAGCAGCCTCCCGGCGAGATGTTAAGGGACCCAGCTCGAGCCGTCCAACGGCGAAAATCTCGGCGTAGGTAATTGTCGATAGTGTGCTGACGTTGTCATCGACTCACGGATCTTGCGATGCGTGTCCTCGAAGCTTTGTGGCATCGCTCCGTGCTCACGATCAACGTCGCTGTCGGAGGTGACTTTGTTTCCGCAGGTGTATCAGTTTTTTCCGACAGGTCCAGGTGTGGGCGTTACGTGGGGATCGAACGCGAGCGACCTCGCGCTCACATGCGAATTAGGGACGCCCGATCACCTCGAGCTCGCTCGACGAAGACCGACTTTCTTTCTGAGACCTCTGAACAGAAGCTCGAGCAGAATGGAGCAGCTTAGCGCTTCCATCTTGTTTCACGGACAGGTGTCAGCTCGTGACGAGTTCTCGAAAAACCGAAAGTTGAGCGCCGACTCGCAGTTGAACAACAAGGGGCCCGTCGTCTCATCACTATGCGCCACCACGCTGGGCGAAAACGTTTTGATTGATCATTTGTGTGAGACTGTGTGTGATTGTGGGCACAGTGTGAAAGTGAATTGTTTGAACGAGTCGGAATATGTGAGAGAAGAATCTCCTCGTTCCGTAATTCTGTGGGGGCGCTTCGTTTTCAGATTTCAGCCCGGGAGAAGTTCCCTCGCCCGTAGGTAGGAGCTTGTCACATCAGGGAACTTCCGGGACGTAATACGTGAACTTCGTTTCACGTCTGCTCCACATCAACGTTCAGTCGGTCAATCGATGGAAAATCCCCTATCCGGCCACTGTCCAATGACGGTCGCTCATACCGCTCGCCGTATAATACCTATATATGTCTGACAGAAGGAACGATCTGCGCGCGGAGTCGCCGTAGACGACGAAGAATGAAACGATTGGAAGAAAAAGTCTGAAACGTTGACAAAAAGTTCAAGTTTTTATGGGGACCGCACCACCGACGAATTGCATCATCCTGACTGAAGTCTGTCAATATTATTTTGTGAGCGTGAGTGCTCTACCGGAACTCCTCCGACAGGGGACGACGCCGCGGCTTCATCTGCGGCTTCTCAGTCGGAGTTTAAGCCCCGCATTAGCATCAGTAAAAAGTCGATTCCGTCGAGAAATCATCGGTGAATGGATTGTGCCCGAACGGAGGCGCAGTGAGAAATTTCCAAGCTATGAGAAGCTTTTGTCCGCTCCAGAGACAAATTGTTTGTCGGAGAAGGCGGAGAAGACCACCGTCAAGTCGAAAGGAAGATCACAACTTCCTTCTCCGTAACACGGCTCAACATGCAACCCAATTAGGGCGTTGGGTCGGTTAGAAGAACTTCTTTGTTCGCACATTACTCCCTCTAGACAGACATCCTGGGCGCCATCGGCAACAGCGGCCGCGACGGAGGGACGGCGAAGTTACGACGGTCCATTGTGATTCACTTTTCATTTTCCGTTTAAGGAATCTGTTTGACACTTAGGGGGATTATCGTTGGGACGAGTCACTTTACATGTTTCCCATCACCTCGCTCAGCTGAGGTTCCGCCTCATGGGGGCCATTCGTCTCAATTCATCGCTGCCTGGTCCTGACAGGTGTGAAATCTTGATACATGGTACAAATGGCTCGGCTCCAAGATCCGAGTGACTGAGTGACCGACCCAATGACATTCTCCGCAACCGAGTCGCATTCTTCGCCGAATTCGAAAGCACTGTCAATCTTGGGCATCCGTCGATGGTCGTCGGCCTGACATTGATTCTGTCGGACGAACTCTCCTTTCTCCCTCTGCCATCTGATGCGCAGTGTATCGGCGAGTGATGTCCCACCCCCATGAGCCATAAACAATGCTAACCACTAGAGCTGCTGCCGCCCCGAAAGGAAATCCGAGAACCCGTGGGCCTCAGAGAGATAGCAACATGTTCATGCACTTTGGTAACCATTACGAGCCGTTCGCCCGAGGGCCCGCAGGATTAGCCGTCGATTATTACCGTTGACCACGTGAACGGTCTATTCGAACGGCCTTACGCAGCTTGATTCATTACGCGATCAGACGCCGTGTCAGCTCGTTTCAGGTGGGGTGAATACACCGAGAGGATACAGGCAAACTAATTCGTCGATGGCGTTTCTCGACTGATCGACAGAACTTCTCACTCTCCTGTGGAGCTGATTGAAGTCGTCGCAGTGAGTTGATGAGCTCACGCATCCGAGAGACATCAGCGGAAACCACAATATAAGCAGGGGGAAAACGAAAAAAAAGTCCAAAAAAGACCGACCAGCGTCGCGGCGCGGTGCTCATTTTCCCCGTCCGAGCCTTGAATCCCGCTGATTTCTTCCCAGAGTATGAATTGACTTCGACAGTGCATTAATTCGTTGATTCATTCCATATCTCGACCCGATATGCGCTTGATCCACAATGGGCATCGGTACTGGGGAGGGGAGAAGTGAAGGAGAGGGATCTCCCGTAACAATCTCACTGATGCGGTGAGCGAATACACGATCATCCTTATCGATACGACTCTAAAACTTCGGACCACGCTCCGCTTCTGACCGCAACGCTGTACGGCGACTGCTCGTAACAGTAATCTCTTCAAATCAAAACAACTTCGACAACTGGACCATCCGTTTATCCGAAGAATGCGTCGTCGGTTGACGACTATTCTGCGGCTGCTCAATCATTGATGTCAACGTTGTTCTCACTGGCGCTGTCGAAATACACGGGTTGTCCATCGTGCGAAGCTTCGCTATCCCGATGTAGACGATTTCGATAATCATCATAATAAGAAAATAATCACCAGGCTAAATACCGTAATCGCAAATCGCCGCTGCCGACTCTCTTGTTGTTCATCGATGAAGAGCTCTATCGCATACAATTGAAATGCTAGATTCATGCATGTTCGATTGTCTCACCGGTTCAAGCTTTTCATGGTACCCCGAAGCAGAACACCTTGAGCGACACCGGAAACCAAATTCTCAACGTCGGCTCGACTCTGGTGACGAATGAATTACTGACTTCAACGGACTCTCTGAGCGCTAGGAAAAGCAACGAATCGCGTTCACTTCTGACGGGCATGTGATAATGCATATGAGAGAGGCGCTGCTTCGGATAGTGCGATCTTTGACTTTCGAAAGCAGAATGGAGTAGACTCCACCTGACTCCGCCACGAGGGCTCGGAGGAAGGAATTCAAAGCGACAACCTTTACCTGACGACCAGGATGAGAAATCCGTCACCGCTTTGAACCGGAGGTTGATATATCAGCGGCAAAGGGAAAATAGAGAAAAAAGAATCCCGGTCGGAACGCTGGGCACGATCGTAGTAGTAACAAATTTCCAGCTGAAAAGATTGCTCCGGCCTATGCGTCTCGATCTGTTACGTCTGTCGCCACGGAGCTTTTGACCGGAATTCACTTTTACTTTTCGACACTTGATCGATGGTCAGAAGGAAGTCGCGGAACTGATTCGAACTTGGCTCAAGTCGACGCTTTGTAAATAAAGTTTGCCCTTTTGAAATGTATGCATGTACGGACGTTGCTGACGGCGGATCCATCAAAATCTGTCCTGAGTCTTGGATTGAGCCGAACAAGAGCAAGGCATTGAACACACTTCAATCCGATGAAATCTAAAGCTCGGCGCGGCGTGTTGATAACATAGAGGCACATGAATTTCAGATGAAGCTACCTACAACGGAGAGGCCGACACGCGATTCTGTCATCGAAATTTCCCCGTTCTCCCCAAGATATTCGATTACCGGCCAATCCCAGCTGGCCAGAGTTGAGCTATTCTCCTCTATTCCGCCGTCAATGAGAAAATTACTGCCCGCAAGATATCTATATGATGAGCACACAAGATACTTCCTATCTAGAAGATTGCCATCGGATCGATTCGAAACCGAGTCATCACAACGATGTTCGAAGCTTAGCGGTCGACTGGAAATTCATCAGACGATCCCGGCAGGCAACGAACTACATAGCAGCGAGCCGATCCTCGCCGCGCAGCATTCCGGAGGAATTCCGTATTCTTCCTGGGAACTTTCTGAATATGTTTCTCTGGAGAATATCGAAAGATTGAGCCTTTTGAACGAGTGTACATCATGCTCCTGATCGGAACAGAGAAAAGCCAGCGGGCGTTCGATTTCCCAACAATGGAGTTCAGGATATGCCGGCTTTCAGCAAGGAAGTACTTCATAAAATGTCCTTGTTCAGCCTAAATGAACTCATGTCGTCCAAGTCACACTGGGAGCACAGAAAAGCTTCAAGAGAAAGAAGCGGCGGTCAGCGCAACCGGCTTCGATAATGAATGCGTTACAATCGGAATGCTTTATTTCTTGATGGTTTCCACTCGTTTTTGTCGATTTGTTTCTTGGTGTTATCGTGGATTTTCTCTTCCGTGGCCGAAGTTGCTCAGTGAGAGACATCAGACTTGCATTCTGTTTCTCTCGTTCCCGGCGAGTCGTGAGCAGCTCGATATCAGGGAAAGTCCATACATATAGCCAGATCCCAGCGACGGATAACGGAGATGTTAGAGCTTGATAAAACTGCTTGTTCAGATCATCCCATCACTCCTGAAGGGAACGCCCGAGATGAGCTCCCGTTTGGAACACTAGATCAAGGTATGAATATTCCGTGCAGTCGCACCGAAAACCATCAGTAATGCTTTTTCGCTCGAGCGAATGGAACCCATGAATATATCCATAGCCCAGATCGAATCGGAGCAGAATCGAAATGCTTTAGGGATCGAAGCATTTCCGCAGCCGGACGGAGCCGTGGGCAAGCCGAGCACGAAAACTCGTCGCCGATTTGAAGGGCTCTCTGTCTTAGAGAAAATTACTCCAGGCTTCCCGAATGAGCCAAGGGAGCTCGATAAGGTGCATGACTCTCCGAATCAGCCGGTTATTTTCGCGGAAACGAATTGCGCGAACTACTTCATGAGTCAACTTCCCTCCCATTACAGTGTCAATGGTCCACGAGGAAGTATTCGGAAAATCGGAGGAATTCACTTGGATGCTTTGAATTCAAGGAACCGCGCGTTCCGTACATCCGAGTCGACCGCGGGATGCGATGCTTTTATAGCGCACCACTGATCGATTCTTCGTCAAATCTTTTTTCGGATATTCTCATTTTGAAGCTTTCCGACGCGCGAGCTCAATTTTTCATGAAGAACGTGGGGTGTCGCCAGAGCGGGCAGCGAGCCCGCGTAGATTAGAGATAGAGCCGGGCCGAGAGGGTTTAATGACTCGCTGCCTTGGCCTGGAGTCTTCCCGAAGTCAGGGGACTCTCGCGCTATCACAGAGTGAACAAACTTTTTTCACGGTTCGACTTGACCTATCATGAATAAGAGAAGAGCAGTTTTGCCCGATCTTGGGTCGTTGTCTCCATCGACCGAAATTAGAAAGGAAATCGAAGAGCACAGTCGATCTCCGACTGTTCCAAATTGGATTCTCAGGTCGGTCGATTTCCGAGATATTGTCCGAGTCGAGCAGGAACAAGCGCGGAATCCAATCAGATCGAGTGGGATTAAGGCGGACTCTCGAGTCTCGAGCGGGATTCGAAAATGGAAAGCGATGAGCGGCACGTCCCATGTGACTTCCTCAGACAAGTTTGGTTCCGGTCGGGCCACATACCTGTTCTGCGCGTAGATTCAAAACAAACAAGCTTCTGCGGAGACTCCGAGCTGTAATCCTCTGGAGTGAAGACGACTACCCTCACACAAAAAAGTCAATCCACAGCGAACCAATAAGCGGTCAAACGAACGTCATGCGCGCCAAAGTGTCAAAAATAATCGATGTAGAAGCACAAGATACTTGACTCGAGCGAAACCCGCCAGCGTCTTTCGGAAGGTCTGAATCTGTTGGCGCCGCGCCGGTACCCGCGGCTCGGAAGGAGGAGCGCGTGAGGTGTGGAGAGGGTGAGAGGGAGAGAGCGAACCGGCACGTGAAAGAGAAAACCCCGAAGAAAGAGGGCGAGCCTTCAACGTATGACATATGATGGCGTACGTAGCCGCGACTCCCCTAGGATTCTGGAAGTCGAGGTGGCTTTCCTCGAGCGAGAGAGCACTTCGGATTTTTTTCTCGGTACCTTTTTTTGGGATCTCTCATTTGCTAAATGGACACTGATAAGATCTCCAAGAACGCGCTTGGAAGTACGGTCAGCGCGCTCTTTCAACGTGGGACAGCGACGACGATTACCGCGACGAAGATCCGGGCTGATGAAGAATGGGGAAGTCTTTAATCAGGTGTCACCTCATCCTCGGTCCGTGGCAGACCGTTGACTCTCTCGGAGAATGAAATAGTAAACTCGTGGATCCCGGTCGACGGGTCTGACACTAGTAATCTCTCCGGATCGGGGGCGCGCGGCCGAACCTATTGTTGAGGGAACTCCTGGTCAGCTGAGCCGATGGATATCTCCTGTATTAGTTCGAGGCTAGACACGGGAGCGCTGATTTCGCTCAAAGTTCTTTGCTATTCCTGGATATCCTCTTGGGCTTTGGCGGAGGTCCGAAGTTGATTTTTACAGCATGCGAGCTCCCCTTACGATCTGCAATTGACGAATTATCATATTGCGAACACATCTGAACTCGATCTGCTACGCCAGGCTGATGAGCTCGGCTCCTTCGAGGAATTATTTCGGCATTCAGAACCCTCGATCGACCTCGGGAACGGGAATACATGCAGTGCAGAACGTACCCGTACTCGTGATGTCAGCTGTCGCAGGCGACGGTTCTCCCGAATCGAGGGCGTCTTTTCCGTTGGATGAACCTGAAGTCGGCTGAAAATGAATTTGGCAATAGATCGTCAGCTTACGGAACTTCCCAGAAAGTCATTCTGCCGTGATCTCTTTTCTCGTACTTGAGCATCCTCATACCTCGTCCTGAGGGCTCGGCGGAACGCCTTGTAGGTCGGTCACCTGGAAGTTCTCGGATGATTATTCAAAGTTCCTGAGCCTCAACTCTTCCCGGAAGATTTTCTTGCTTCGGACTCACCTCTTCGCTCGCGCTAAGACTGCCACCGTCCAGTCTCTCGGCTGTCCTTGTGGACTCCGTATACGCCACACTCTTCGCAAGTGCCGGGTCATCGTTCCGATCAGTATTGTCGAGTGGTTGATCCTCGTCAGATTCACGCAAGCGCAGATCGAGTTCGGGTTCCCTGAAGACCGCATCATCAGCTGAAACGATGCTCTCCGCCGTAATATTGCCAGGCTCGTCCGACAAAGAATCCTCATTATCGGTTTTCGGATTCTCAGTTTCGGCTTGAACACCGCTTGTCGAATCAAGTTGTTGATCAGCGCTAATTGGGTTATCGGGTGTCGAGTCCGCGGTTTCCATCGGTTTATCGTCAATCAATAATTGCGCTGTGAAGCTGGACAACGAGACAGATCGCGACGTGGTTCCCTCAGAACACTCGTCCAAAGCGCTCAGAGTTGTAGTTTCTTGTGCTACCACCTCGCTGGATTCCGGTCGACTCAGATTCTTCGGGCTCCCAACAACGGGGAAAATCTGAAAGGTGCCATCAATCAGTTTCAGTCGGAATGCGATTGGTATCCCGGGATGACGACCACGTCGCGACTTCCCATAATCGGTCGATATATTCCTGGCAGAAGTTCATACGACAATTTTCGATCCAACCTTCTCGCTGTTCTCCGAATCGGCAAGGTTCAATATCTGTTGGAATTTCTGCAGCTGTACTTTCATATCGTTTTCGAATGTCTTCGTCGGAGATTTGGCAAAGAAGCGTGCGCTCTGTGGGAGGCTGCCGCGACGCTGTTCACGTCTAGGTCGTGCGGAATCGTCAGGTGTAGTACTGCCTGGAATAGACGAGTTCTATCTCGCCTAATTCTGAGCAGCAGAGTATAGACGTAAGCCTCCAGAATGAGGAATCATTACATATCTGAATTCGAGATAATTATCCGAAACGTTATGCAATCGCCTGCGCCGATTTGATGTTATTATTACTTACGGGCTCGTGGTCGCTTCATGAAACTGAGTGATTGGGTGAGAGATGCTCGTCGGGGCTTCTTGGGAGGCTCTTCATCCGGCGGAGTGTAATCGGCTTTGAGGGGGGCTTTGACGGTGTCCTGGAAACGTCAATAGGAATCGAGTCCTCTTTCTCTGGCGAACAAATATCGTGGGAGCCTCCGAGTCTTTCAAGAATACCTAATGATAGCCGAGGCCTGGTATCGATTTCGATAAGTATTTTGAAGAAATAATCGGGACTCGCTTTCCGACCTCTTCGAAAAGCTCGTTATCTTTCCAAATGAAGGGCTCATTTTTATTTGTTGCCTCTTGGACGGTGGGCTTGAGGGCTTGTAGTCTCTTGCTCTGAGAGAGATCTTGTTTCGCTTTGATGATTTCCTGAAATAAGGTCGTCCAGAACTTGTCCCGGTAAAACGATTCTCCTCATTCCTCACAAGGACCCCCACACTTCGTTGTGGCGAAGCGGAGCGCGGGCTGACTCACATCGGCTATGATCAGATTCATTAGGGGCTCTTTGACCTCCGACTCCTCGAGACTGACGTCGTGCAGTGCTCCGAGACTCATAAGCGTCGCTTGTTGTACTTTTTTGTCATCCGCGAGATCGTTGAAAACGTCTCTGATCCGCGTTCGAATGCTCTTTAATAGGGAAACCGCTTTGGGACAAAAAAAGTAAACAACTCCACATCCAGTCGAGCTGTTCCTGGAAGTGTTACCACAGTATTAGACAGCTAGCGAATGTATCCCAGCATATGCAGAAATCATGAGATCACTCCTTACTCTCCAAGGTAGATGGTCAGAACCTGACCCTTGTCGTTGGCACTGGCTTTGAAAGCCTCCATCTTGCGGATCGTGTGGAGGTACCATTCTTGTATCACATTCGAGCCGTTGTTATCGAACATGATGAGTTTATTCTCCCGACATGACAGGTGACCGTATTTGCCGAACAATCCACACGAAGCGGAATAGCTGTTGTCAATGACCGATGCCTCGAACAATCGCTCGGTAGCTGCAAAATCCGATTGAGGTTCGACATGAGTCGAAGCGGCTCCAATGACGTACCGTAGTTTTTTTCTCGATCGGAAGTTTCATGTGGCCGGGGCTTCGATTATCGAATTCAGTCGGGAGGGATGACGTGGGAAGATACTCACAAATTTCAAGCTCAACAATCTTGTCTGTTGGCCACAGACACTCACGAACGATTTTCATCCAATCGTTGCTTTCGCCTTCGGAATTTCCACTGAGATACACTATGTCCTTCTTCCTATATTGAATGGCGAAAGCATGCGCTTTCCTCTTCGACGTGCACCGGTAAAGGACAGTGTCTGCAACAGAATTCAAAATCCTCACCACGAAGGAGATAGGGAACCCGCAGGACGGGCTGGGATCCCGAAACTACGTATACCTTTCCCCACTATCCTGACTCAATGAATGGTATTTCTGGGAATTCCGCACAAGTTTTCGGTATCAGTGATATCTCGAACGTATTCTTATAAGGCCACTCATGGCAGTCGTGTAACGAACCCTTTGCGTCCACGGTCCACACTTTGATCGGTTTGCCGGAGTTTTTACTTTTACGAACTTCCAGCCAGACTTCCGGAATCTTCTCTCGTTTACTTCGCCCGCTGTCCTCGGACACCACCAACAGATCGACCCATCGCTGACACCAACCAGTCCACGTCTGACTATTTCGATCGTCAGGAATCAGCTTCACTTGAATGTAACCTGTGGCTTTTTTCGTGGCACCCGCCATTCTCCAGTCTCGCCTCAAGTACGGACAATGTTTCGGAGTTTAAGCTTCACTTGAGAACAGATAGAAACGATCGACTACGGACTGTCATTCTCTACGACTGTAGGAGTTTTTGACACACGCCCCTCGCCGAACGAAACTGGATTAGCTTCTTGGCTTAGTGTGGCATCGAGAAAAATCTCGTGCCTGTCCAAGACGCTCGGTCATCATTCCGTGATGCCGTCTCAGCCAAACATCCATTGAATTCGCTCGTTTGAGATCAGCCAAGATCACAGGTTCATTTGACTAACTGGGTAAAATCATATCGCTCTCACATCTTGGCTCCGTGAGTGCTCTCCATCAGCTTCTGGTTGTCTTGCCCCAATGGTTTCGATATGGGAGACGCAGGCCGATCCCCTCGGGGAAGTTCCCCGCAGTAATCTGGCGGATTCTTGGCTTCCCTGATTCTCCCGACGTCGCGGGTGAATTCGTCATGCGACGAGGATCCACCACCGCGATGGACCTCCCGCTGAAAAAATTGATGATCCCCCTTCTCTGCGCTCTGTTTTCGACTCACCAAGCATATTGTATATATACCCAGCCCGGGTCAACGATATGATCGTGAGCTCCTGGTGAACTGGGCAGGACAAGAGAGGAACGCTAAGAATAAGACGCTCTCAGACGTTCCCGACTTTGTCCATCCGGTAGATGTACGTCAATGCGTAGCGAGCAGATATTATCGAAGCTTATTCTACGGTTTTGTAGTCGTGAGCACCGCAGCCTGGCCGTAAATGCAGATGACACAATTTCCCCCTTGTGATCCTCCTTTCTTGAGTTCTCGCTTAGTGCGTCTAGAGGCAGAGTTTCGGATTTCATGATTCCTTGAATTTATGGTGGAAAAAGCTCCTTTTTCGTTTCACCTGAATGTCGTAAGAATGCCGTCGCTTGGGTGGACGCTGTCCCGCCCCAAGAATCTGGGCTCCGTCATTGAATACATCAACAAACAGGAGGAAAACTCGTATCCTCAATCGGGATTGGGATGATTGCTGCCGGCTCCTTCGCGAATTACAGAGGACGATTCCTACGGGTGAATTCTCCATCGTTCCGTAAGCTCGGACCTCGTGAGCAGCTATTACGGCTTCCCGCGCCCGGTCCCATGTCCTGCATGAACTCGAGAACCTATTGTGGATCTTCTGACGCTTCCAGAACGGGAATCCTTGGTCCAGCTCCTATGTCTGCGGTTTTTGAGTCAGACTGCCCCGATCACTCTGTGTCGGAAAATACTGCGTCTATGTCGTGGAGCACGGGGTGAGCATCGCTCAGGAAAAGCTCTGCAGCATTCGTATCTCCCGCTCCCAGTCAGCAATGATGACGGCATCATCTGACCACCACACTCGTCCCGGAATCATTTTCAGTTTTGAAACCCGTCCCGCGTTCGCTCTTGTCTCCATGTGAATATGTCTATCGTCGCGATTTTCAGAAGCCATGGCGTGCTCTCCTTCGATCGATCCGGTTCCGTTTTTAGGTTCGAAGGCTCAATACGAATCGGAGTCCTAGTTGGTGGCGTGGCGGCGATAGGGCGTATTACTCGAAAATAAACAAGAGAACTGGGGGAAGTGCAGGAGTACTATTAGGTAAATTCTGAGTGAGAAAAGTGGGCCGCCGTAAATGAAGAAAATCCTCTGATGACGCCAAGCCCCGAAGGGTGAGCTCAGGTGGCGGAATGAGTCGAATTGAGAGTTGCGCTCACTCAGCGCCAAACATCTCTCGATCCGTCTGCTACATTGTTGTTTTCTTTCGGTCAGATGTCGTCCCAGACCTCGCCTATGAAAGCCGTTTGTATTGGGTGTGGAAAAACGTCTGCTGCTGCTGTTGTAGAGTGAGGTGTGTCATCATCTGAAGTATTTCCCGGCTTTCGAGGATTCTCATCATCTCACATTCACATCATGGAAGCTTACGATGTCATCACGAATCAACCGGTTGTCATAGACAATGTGAGTGGGCGATGAGTATAACTCGAGAGGTCTGCGACGTGACTCCTCGATTGACAAGAAACTCCGAAATCTGTTTGTCGAAGTCACTCATAAATTTTATTATGGCTTCGAAAGGGCAGAGTGCATTATCCAAGCTCCGAACCATCATAATTTCACTCATCTCTGAACTATATCACGCCACGATCGGAGTAAGCCTGGGGTTAGCCGTCGGCGAAAACCAGGTGGTCACAAGTCACCCGAGGTTCTGTTCCTTCACGATCCCCCGTAGGACAAGATCAGCTCTGTGAGATTCATGGAATCATTGAAAGGAAATCTGATCGGAGAGGGATACAAGATTTGGAATGATGAGATAGTCTCTCATGAGACCTTAGTACATCGCCGCCGCGAATTTTTTCGGTGTCAATGTCTTCAATTATTCATCGGCCGGTATTACGTGACCATGTCTCGGTGGCGGCTCTTCTGCTGTACGGAGCCGTCTCTTCTGGAAAGTCGAACTCGCGTCAACTTCAAGGACAATTCACGCAATGCCTATGTCTCGGATCTTACAGGGCTCTGGGACCATAAAAGCCGGCTTCGCGGGAGACCAAGTTCCAAAATGTCGATTCCCAAACTTGTGAGTCTTTTTCTATGCGCGACGGTTTCGAAGCTTCGTCTAAATCATTGCGAGTCCAAATAAGAATTCAATTTATTTTACAGCATCGGTCGTCCGAAGCACAAACGTGTGATGGCCGGTGCCCTGGAGGGAGACGTGTTCGTGGGACCGAAAGCAGAGGAGCACAGGGGGCTCCTCACCATCCGTTATCCAATCGAACACGGGGTCGTCAACGATTGGAATGACATGGAGAAGATCTGGCAATACATCTACTCGAAGGACCAGTTGCAGACATTTTCCGAGGAGGCGAGTATTTCTATCACTGCTCCGAGGAACCCTTGGATATTCTGCTTTCACCAGAATCGCGGCGAGAGCTCACGGTGTATTATTTCTTTTAGCATCCTGTCTTACTGACAGAAGCGCCGATCAATCCCCTCAAGAACCGTGAGAAGGCTGCCGAAGTGTTCTTCGAAACTTTCAACGTTCCTGCGCTGTTCGTGTCCATGCAAGCTGTTCTCAGTCTGTACGCGACCGGGAGAACAACAGGCGTGGTCTTGGATTCGGGAGACGGCGTTTCACATGCGGTACCGATCTACGAGGGTTTCGCTATTCCTCATTCGATCATGCGCATTGACGTGGCCGGCCGAGATGTCACGAGGTATCTTAGACGGCTCCTGCGAAGAGAGGGACATAATTTTCACACCTCGGCCGAACTAGAAATCGTGAAGAGCATCAAGGAGAAAGTTTGCCATCTGTCAACGATCTGCCAGCGAGACGAGGGCAGCGAAATGGAGAAAACGCAACACATGCTGCCAGACGGTAGCACGATTGACGTCGGGACTGCGAGATACAAGGCGCCAGAAGTACTCTTCCGACCGGATCTCATTGGTCAAGAATACGAGGGAATTCATGAGGTCCTGGTCTATGCGATCCAACGATGTGACATGGACCTCAGGAAGGTGCTGTACCAAAACATCGTTCTTTCTGGAGGGTCGACCCTGTTCAAAGGTTTCGGAGACCGTCTGTTGAGCGAGGTCAAAAAGATCGCGCCAAAGTCGAATAAGATCCGGATTTCCGCTCCTCAAGAACGGCTCTACTCAACGTGGATCGGGTGAGTTCTGCATGACATACCACAGATAGCGGTCGATTCCCTCATGAAGATAATCGACCCAGAGACCCAAGGAACTTATTCTGCGGTCGTACATTTCAGTGGTTCAATCCTCGCATCGCTCGATACCTTCAAGAGAATGTGGGTTTCCAGACGAGAGTACGAAGAGAATGGCGTCAAAGCTTTACACCGGAAAACATTCTAGATCGAGATATTTGCGCGGCGATTATTTTCTTGAATGAACAGGGCCGGGAACGACCTCCGACTTCGACGTCCAGGATCGCACGATTAGAGAAGCTCTTGTCAACATTCGCTTGCATTCGAGTCGATTACTCGAACCCCACGGGGAGGGATTTTCGCCTCTAATTCAAGGATATGTTAATTAACGAGCGCTCTAGCGAGAGAATGGACGCTTGTAAATAATATTTATAACTTTTACCCTCGAATAAAGTGGCTGAGAGCTAAGTTATTGATCCATACCTCTACCTTGAGCTAATTTGAATTCCATTCAGAAGATAAAACGATTCTTCCGCTTCTCCGTCTTTATTCTCTGTTGTCCTCCAGGCATCTCAGCGACATCGGTGATCATCCTTCACATAACTTATTTTTGGTTGCGTAGCCAAACTCCGATCGTTCTCGGGAGAGGAATCGACCAAATAGAGGGAACCAAGCCCTGACATACCTACATGACCAAATAAGCGAGCTCATATCCACCTCGATCGCCAGTCGATCATTAGAATCGCATCCACACACAGACTTATCGAGTGTTCATCAACCCTCCTTGTCTTAATTGAGCAATTAGTGGTGGGCACCAGATTCACATTCATCAATCTGCATTCATTTCCCGCTCCCCGTACTCTAGCCGGACCGCTCTCCATCGAGACGGACCTTGGAATGTTCCATCGCTGCAAAACACCCAAACTAGCCCTGGTTCGTCAGCGATCCTGACCTCAACGGTACTGACTCCGTTCGCAACTCGATATTGCCACCATCTTGTGGAACTCTCCATCGCTCAGATCAATACTGCTCGCCCATCAGGAGGACGACGAGCGCTGACCATCCGGTGAAAGGATGACTGCCGTGTCCTTTGCCTGAGAAATCATCATAATTTTCCCAGATAAACCCTGTTCGCGAGTACTCTTTCAATACATTATTGACAACGTTCGCACGCAGTCGATCACATAAGGATCCCGCTAGAGCTTTGTGGGGACCATCGATTGTTGCGTAATGCCTCAAACCACGAATCACAAGAAAATTGATGTTGATCCATATGTTCCCTCGCCAATAGGGCGGATCATGCTCCGTGTTTCGAGTGTTGTACAGCTTACTCGTCTGTGAAAGCGATCGCAAACCGTAATCGGTCCACATGGTCTTGGGGTCGTCGAGGCCTTGTAGAATTTCACGCAATTGCGGTGAGTCGGGATCGAGGAGTCTCATGATCAGAGGGAATAGACTGACGTAGCCTAATTGATTGACGAATCGTTTCCTTGGAGCCTTAATCGTGTATCGAACCATGGGCAAGGGGGGCTCCCCGGGCTTCGACTTCTGTTTCACCAACATGACATCATCCGTATGAAGTCCGTAATCGCTGTATTGTTTCGCGTCCTCCGACCAATGGAGCTTGTTCAGGAGGTCGTTGTTGCTGAGCACTTCCTGTTTCTCCCGATATTGTTTGTGGAGGCTCTCGGGGAGTTCGAGTTTCTGACCTATATCAGCGAGAACTTCTGCCATCAGAGCGACCCAACAGCGGAGATCGATATGTCTCTCTTCGTCGGTTGGGTGGGAAGCTCGTGGGAAGTCGTCGAGACCTGAGGCTAGTGTTTTAGGATTGAGCTCGGTTCTGGCGTCGGGGTCTCTCCCACGCCATCTGTAAGTCGTGTCCTCGACGCCGTTCTGCTCTCGCTCGAAGTATTCGTATATCGCCTGCAATCGGGGATAAGCCCTCCTGACGAATTCGAGATCATCCGGGATTTCCCGAGCTTTCATCATGTTCAGCAATGTCTGAACAGCGAGGAACAATGTCGGAGGGTTGGCGTTGGTGCTCCGCTGGACAATGAATTCGCGAGGAACCGCAGCTTTTGCTTCCTCTCCGAGAATCTGTTCCCGGGGGATCCAGCCGTTCTTGTTCATGAGATCAAGCCAGTGCGAGATGATGTCTTTTGAGATCTCGGGGTTCCACTTCGAGATCAGAAGATTGTGAAATCCCTCGTCCCAGAGAAATCCTCTCGGGAAGAACGACCTCGAAGGGACCGCAGTGTACAGAGAAGCCGGCCAGTAGAGAACCACTTCCCGGTTATCGGGACCTTTGACCAAGCTCCGGCCGTGGAAATAGCCAATCGAGCCGACCATGTTGCTGAGAACGGCTTTTGCGGTCTGCACATCTTCCGGCTTGTATTTTTCCTTCAGATGGAACAGAGAGTCGAACTTGGCATCGAACTTCGCTTTGTGAAGTTCCAATTCCTTGGTGTAAACTTCACCCTGGAGTTCGTTGTCGATTTCACGGTCGAGATCACTCTCTACGTTTTGGAAGAGAACCTCCATTGTGTACGGAGGTGTCACGGTCACTTGCGTCGTCACGAAATTAGGTTCTTTCACGGGATCGTCCGGTATGAAAACTTTTCCTTCGAGAAAGAACAGTTTAACCGGATGATTCGGCAGTTTCACGGCACGCACGGTCCGGTGTAGAGTTTCGATTATGTCTTCTGGCCCGGGGACGACAGTACTCAAATAACTGTATTTCATCGGGTCGTTACCGTCCCCGAGGAAGCGCAGTCTCCAACGGCCGATGTCAGGAGAACTACCCTGTATACTCTCGACTCGAGTCTTCTCAATCAAATTCACGCTCAAATTGTGCGTTTCGATGTCGGCCATGGCGTAAAAGAACAGGGACATGGGTTCCGGATCCCTGGCTACTTTCGGGGGTGGAACCTTCACTGGCTCCACGCTTATCCTGGCGGTCCACTCCCCGCCGCGAAGGCCTCTCCGTTTGACGAAAGAGGTCGTTATGTTGAGATTGCCGTCGATGATGGTCTGTTCTCCGAAGTTCACGCCGTCGTGCTTGAGCCACGAATACCGTTGCAGACCATCTCGCTGCGAGCACCAATGCCGGACGTTTAAACTGTTGGCGCTGGGTTTCTGATTGAACCACATCAGACCGAAGTTCAGAGGATCGGGATGTCTGTTCTTCATGCCTGGGGGGGGGGGGGCGAGTATTTTAGTTCTAGAGCAGGTGGACGGTCATGCATCTGATGCGAAGAAGATTTCTCCCAACAGATGGATCGTGAGCTTGAATTGCGGACCCGACCCCGCGACGTCGCTTACCGAAATAAAGGTTCGACCTGTAGGAGCCCCAATACCTCTCCGGGACCGCCAATCCTGATTTGGTGACCATGTGCGGAGCATTCAACGGCGTGATGACGTCTGCTTCTTTCTGATGAAGGACCGATAAGTACCCGATGACTACCGCGAATATAAGTACGTTTGAGCCCATGAAGAGCTTGAATTTCGAATCCCACAGCCCGATCTTCCCTATCGGGGGATAGTTCTCCTCCCTCTCAACCGACATCTGAAAAAAAAAACCGGCGGCTTAGATACTCGCACGCCTCGTATATCTTTCCCAGCGACTCGGAGCTCTACGGGCCATCGACGAGACGCATTTTTGTCATTCCGTCGCCCTAGGTGGGCAAGTGTTCGAACTTCCAGGAAACCAGCGCCGGGAGGGTTACATCCCCACATCGATGCAACGCGGATAAGACTCTCACGTATGCCACGCCACGTATACCGAAAAGGAGACAGAGTAGCTGCTACATCTATATGTGTAAAGGGAAACTCTCATCGACAAAGGTTGAAATCTGGTGTATCGGCTCTCGCCGGAGATGTCTGACGTGAGCAGTGAAATAGCCCGTGGGCTACTGAGCCGGAACCCTCGAGCACTAAGGTATTTCGGAAATTCAAAAACTTCCTGACCGACAGCGACCCCCCCACGGTCGACCGGTCTCTGCGCCAAGCACGCGGAATTTATCACACATGGTTCCCGATGGAAATCAGCTGTGCCTGACGTCTGGAGCAAACCGAGGCCAGATCTCCGCTCAATATTTTCCTTGCTTTTCATCCGACGAGAAAGTCTGATATTCAGCGGACTCACCTCGCATGCGGTTGCGGGTATGGAGTAAGTGGAATCGTAGCAGTGATTCGAGTTCGGAACCCGTGGGCCCGAAGGAGCGTAGTCGGCGTGGAGAGGGATCAAGCAGATGACATGTTTACATCTCGCCTGTGCATGAGATCTCGGAAACAGCTGAGCTGGCTATCAACGATGAAACCGATTCACGGAGAGCTTCACGAAACTGAACTCACACGCAGCGGTACCGGCTCATGAATCGGGAATGTGTGGAAAACTCAAGATGCTGGAGAGGATCGGCGGCGGCGGACGGGAGCGTTGCTCGTCGTATTGTTGACCGGCCCACACATCGCTCACAGCGCTGATGCGGATCTTGCCCGAACTACACGACTATCGGTGGACACTGTTGCACCGCGCAATCACCCCTGAGAGTGCTTCCCCTCGTGTCAGTCAGAAGCTGGTCCTCACCCTCTTACCATGCGAATCTTTCGTCTTAGTCATGGTAGGGTCGAGCGAGATGAGTTCCTCCCGAATCAGCTCGGAGGGGAAGCTGCCCAGTTTTCCCGCTCTTCCTTGGTCATGATGAACACCAATTCCAGCGGTAACTCATGGGTTTCATTCGAACAAGGACGACCAAATCCAAGTTTCGTCCCAGATTGATCTCAACTCTCGGAAAAGTCGAGACCAGTACGGATCTGCAGCTTGGAGGCGTCCCTCAAGCCGAGCACAGACTTTTCTGCTCTCCTCGGAGCACAGACGTGTCTGCAAAGGTATGCTACGCGAGCATCATACTCGTACGAAACTCGTCCGTGATCGTAACTTTCCCCCCTCTTCGCGATGATCCTCAAGGTTTCTGAGTGGATATGAACGAGCTCCGGATATCAGGACCCAGTGACGAGCTCCGGATGGTGTTACCCAGTGACGTAGTAGCTGGGCTACACAGATCTGCTGAGACTGAGCCGGGCTCTTTAGCTTTTGCCTGCTCAGGCCGACTGTGGTAGGAGCTTCTGGTCTGCTTCCCCATAATGCAGCTCTGGCATTGATCTAGATCGTCATGATAGCTTATCTTGTATAGGTTGAGAAACTTCTTCACATATTCCTTGTTGATATGTGCCAGTAATTCGTGGAATCCTCGAAGACTCTGCTTCGGTATTTCTGCATGCTTTATGTCCTCTTTTGGGTCTGTGCTCCCTTGCGCACAATTTCCATGACCGTGAGGATTGGTGGCTGGTTTGATTTTTCTTGGACATTGAAAGCATCTGCCGGAAAAGCTTCGGCAACATTTGCTCTCGGCCTGTTTCGAGAATCCAAGTTCCTCCTCGGCTTGCGACATGCGTTTTGCATGTGTCCCATTAACCCACAATTGTAGCACTTGATTTCTGTTCTGGTACGCGTATCGGTTTCCCTTCGTTGATTTGTCTGTTGGACAGAACTGCGATAGTTGCCTGGTCTAAGCCTTCTGCGAAATCTACCTCTTCTGTTCTGATCAGAATTTCGAGAACCACCAATTCTGGTTTGCGCAAGTAGGGCTGAGGCTTTATCCACCTCCCTTTCCTGAACTCTTCTCGCGCCCTCAGCTCGGAGCACCTCCAGTAGCAGGGTGTAGGTCTTATCCTCTTTGGCTCTTGCAGCCCAAGCAAATCTGAGTGAGTCCCATTCTTTGGGCAATGACGCGAGAAGTCGAGCGCACTTGATTTCACTTTGAATTATGAAACCAGTTTCAGTGAGGTTATTTTGAAGATTTTTAAAGATAGTCAGATTTTCTTCCATCAATTTGTTTTTGAGAAATTTGAACGACATGAATGTGGAGATTGCTGTGCCTCTGATGATGCCAGTCTGATTTGCAAACCTTATTTTGATTTTCTCATAGATTTCGGGGGCAGTGAGGATTTCGGTTTCTCCATAGAAGAGAGATACAATAAGATTTGGATGTATAGAAGCATAGAGAATTTGCTTAGCAGTTAGATTTGCTCTCTTGAATTTTTTTACGGTCTCTTCCTGTATGATTGGCATTGTGTCACGGCTTTCTTGTGGTCTGGATCCGTGACCGTGGAGTCCGGAGAGGACATCGTGGGGCCTAGTCTAAACAAGTAAATGATGACTTACTTTTGAAGGTTACGTAGAGCTAACTCGTGCTTGATAACGTATTCAGGATTGGCCAACAGAACTTAGTATAGCCGAACAAACAGATGGTGTTACCCAGGATTTATTCAATGTTTTGCGGTGCTTATATAGATCCAGAAAAAGCGGAAAGAGCTAAGGAGAAAGAACACTGTCTCTCTCAGTGTATCAGACAGCTACAGGGAACATCATTTCTGAACAATAGGTTTCTTAATGCCCAATCATCTTGCTACAAAAAAAAATATCATCAGAACACATGGAATCGGCCAGACATCCACTTCGTACTGGCGTTCGAAACGAAGAATTGCGAAGAAATATACGATGGAATTCAATGGGATCTCAGGATTGACCGCCATCCGTCGTTATGCTGTCCGCGCAGGTCATGGAGTCGGTAGAATATGCGATGGCACGAATGGTCTCAAAGAGATACATTGGTATGTAGCCTCCGATTGGGAGGAAGAGGACGCGAGCTCCGCGCTTCTTCAACCCTGAAACAAATCAGACGCGGAGCACGGACTCGCACCCGGTTGACCGGACAGTCTCCGGATCGGTTCTAGCAGAGAAATCGCGAGTCAGATGGAAAAATTCGAGGCTTGGCTTGAGGGGATGGCAAGGGTGCCATGCCCTGCCCCTCATTTCCGGGTGCACCCCTGCTTGACCAATCCTCCCTGAGGATAATAGTTTTGAAACAAGAGGCTGGACCACAGAATAAGCGGCATACAGAGCTCTCTGGACCTCTTCCGGTCATCTGCGGACGATCCCGGCCCAGCGGTGAAGACTTTCGCCCCGAACCTTGGTTGGGTGGCCAGTGGTGCCCGAGCTCCGCACCGTCGACCTGGGTTCGCGAAACTTCGTCGGGATCGGATCCTTGGTCCGGCAAGACGAGCACCGACCAGCTGATGAAGATCGCCGCAGCACCGGCGCAAGTATAGAAACCCAAGCTCTCCTTCTCTCCACCTGCTCTTCGGTGTGTAGATCAACAGCTAACCTGTGCTCGCCTGCGGCGTGCTCCTCCTCTGCTGCTGCCCAACGCGTTCATGATCGTGACGTCACAAAGGCGGCAGCGGCGTCGGAATTCCAAGAGCGCCTCCAACAACTCGCTGAGTCGATTCTCTTTTTGTTGTGATTCGCTCGATGGAGGTTTCGGGATCTACTGGCTCCGAACCACGTTATGTGAAGTGGCTGTAGTTCATTGAGATTTCGACGGACGGATTCTCCCCGAGTTCGAACTTTTCCCCGGTGTCTAGTGGACGAACGACTCGACACAATCTACGCTTTCTGGCTGAACAGGTACGAATAGTTCGCAGGTCCAAGAGCGCGTCGCTTCGCTTGCTCTCACCAAACCTCTTGGAGCGTCTCCTGGACGTGGTCGGAACAATCCATTTCGGTACATGAGGAAATCTCATCGTTGAACTGCGAGAAATGCGGGATGTTCTCCGCGCAATGTCCTAACGGCTCGGCGTAACGGTGGATTGAGACCGAGGAGGCTCCCGGAGAGTCTCGATCTTTCTCTTCGCCGAGGATCTTCGAGATGGTCTCGGCACCCCGCCGCGGACTAGAGAGGATTCCAGTCTAGCTCATCTTTCGGGAATGCTCGAAACCTGCCCTGATATCGATCGCTGGAATCATGCGATTATTTAGATGAAGTCCGTCCTGAGAATCACGAGCCGAGCCAGAATCCACGCGAGATCCACGGAAGGCATCGAGCTCGGCTCTGAGGCTTGAAATTGGAACATGATGATTCCGGTGGATTCTCTGAAATTCTTCGGATCGTGTTGCATCGGCTAGGGATGGGACGTGTTTGTCAGAACAGAATGATCATCTGCAGAGCAGAGAGCGATTCGAGGCATCGACTTGGCATTTTTGCCCTCGTCCTATCCCTTAATCTCGTAGCTACGGTGTACGGGATGTTGTAAAAGACGGAATGATGAATTGACCGATCCGCTCGGGATGCATATTTCGGAGGCTAGCTGATCTCTTCCTGAGAATATTGGAAAGCGTCGGTGATTTCTGGTCGAAGGTTTGGGCTTATGAAGTCTCGAGGTGTACAATGTGGAATGATATAAGGAGCCACGTTTCCCTCAAGAGGGCAGGCCATATCTGCTGTGGAGTGCCACTTCGATGAATGGCGTGATGCTCTCGAAATGAACCGTGATTGCTCCGCCCGATTTATCGGGGAATTGCCCGGTCGAGAAGGCTCAAAGACTACTCGATCTCCGAATCTCGAACCGCTTCTCCGGATAGCGAGCTCCCGAAGCCTCGATACGGCTTCGATACCTGTCTTTCTGAATCCGGACACACAGACGGAATATCCGTCCGACCTCCTTCAGTTCGATCAATTCGATCGTGAACGGGTTCCGCGCTTCGAGGCGTCGCTTTGAGGCCCAAGATGGGGCTCGACGCCATGAAGAGCTGTCCGCTCTCACTCAGTCAGTCCCCCAAGCACTGTTGTTCGTGCTTGAAGAAGACTCCCAGGCACGCGCGTATGGCCACGACTCGATTCGCTTCGCCGACTTCACCCGCAACCAGATCAATCGATCAAGCGTCTTCCCCGGAGCAGAAGACACGGATCTGTGGTTCGGACTCGAGCTCGGAGCGGAGCATAAGTCTCGATTCTCGAAACACTTACTCACACGAAACTGAGCAATTTCCAAATTTTCGCCCTTGCAGAAACTGAAATCCCCACGAACACCACCTGAGCGCAAGACAAGGAATAGCGAGGAACGAGTGAGTTCAAGTCTGCGATCAAAATCATGAAACTAAGGATCCCGAATTCCAATGCGATAGAAGAAGAAACCACCAGGAGATCTCTACCTCGCGGATTGAAGGAACTCTGGGGTGATTTCGTTTTTTTCTTCTCTTCTCAGTGGATACCTCCGAGATGAAACCAGCAATGAAGCCTGACTACGCCTGCGCGTTGCCCGGCCAATCGAACATATCTCACCAAGAACAGCTGAGCATGTGGCAACAGGACTCCTACCTCAACGACGAAACCGACTCCGGGGTCGTGAGTGGAGCGTTGTCCGTCGCTACGCAGATGAACGATGATAATTGGGACGCCTTCGATTGGGAGACCAACTCCAATGGTCTCGGTTCCCAGTTCAGCGGCTCTGTTCCCATGGAGCAGAGCATGGATGTTGCGACCCAACAGATCAATCCACCCAGATCGCAGAGAGGTCGATCGACCATCTTCAATCAGACAATCGATGAGCAAATGGAAATTTCATCGAGCCAGTTCTCAGACCATGACGGTGTGAACTTGCAAATGATCTCCGACGTTCAAATGTTGTCGGGTCCTGCCTCGGAGCCCTCCCTCATTCCAGCTGCCAGGGCGCTCCCGGGTCTGGTGAAGCTCCTGAACGATGAGGATCAGGTGGTGGTGGCTCAGGCCACAGCTACTGTCCATCAGCTTTCGAACATGGACACTTCGGTCGACGTACTCATACAATACCCGCAGATGATCGCGTCGATTGTGAAGGCGTTCATGAACTCCAACGATCCAGAGACGACACGTTGCGCTGCGGGGGCTCTCCATAACTTCTCTCGAAAACGAGAAGGTCGCCAAGGCATTTTCGAGGCCGACGGCATACCCGCATTGGTGAAGCTGCTTTCATCGCCTCTGGAGGGTGTCGTGTTCTATGTCATCACAACCCTCCATAACTTGTTGCTCTACCAGGAAGGATCGAAAACCGCGGTCAGCATCGCCGGAGGCCTTCAGAAGATGGTGTGCCTGCTTCAGAGGAACAATCCGAAGTTCTTGACGATTGTCACCGACTGTTTGCAAATTCTCGCGTACGGAAACCAGGCTGCAAAATTGACCATCCTGGCATCGGGTGGTCCTTCCGAGTTGTTGAGGATCCTGAGAAGTTTCAACTACGAGAAGCTACTCTGGACCACCACGAGGGTCCTGAAGGTCAGTTAGTCTCGGAGCGGAGGCAGCTGTCATCTCAATTTCGTGATGAGCGCTTTGTGTAATTTGCCCTATACATACGTCTCGGAGTGCATCCGGGACTGATTTCTATTTTTGTATCGTAGGTTCTTTCGGTTTGTTCATCAAATAAACCGGCCATCATCGAAGCCGGAGGGATCGAAGTCTTGACTCAGCATCTAGGCAGTACGTCCAGTCGGCTGGTCATAAATTGCCTGTTCACAATCCGGAATCTCTCGGACGCCGCCATACCGCAGGTCAGTTCCGATATATATCAATAATAATAACCTTTGAATCCGCACTAATCGTCGCTTCCAATGATTAAATCAATCCTTGCGCTTGCAGTAAGTGAAAACTTGTGCCGATAATAAGGGACTCCTTCTCGCACGTGGCTCCCCTCGGGTTGAGCTCGTCGATTAGGAGTATGAGGGAGCTTGAGAAATAACTTTCCAATAACCCAGCTATCGGGACTCTCGGAGCTCCCCACCCGAATGAGAATCTAACCAACGATCTCGACCTCTTCAGGAGAACATCGAAGGGCTTCTGCATCAATTGGTGCGCCTGCTCACTTCGTCCAACGTGGACATCATCACGTGCGCTGCCGGCGCGCTCTCGAACCTCACCTGCAACAACCAGAGAAACAAGTCGATCGTGTTCCGCATCGGGGGATGCGAGGCCCTGCTGCAAACAGTTTATCACGCTGGAGATCGGGAAGAAATCACCGAGCCCGCTATTTGTTGTCTGAGACATCTGACCTGCCGGTACCCCGAGGCGGAGCTCGCTCAGCAAGTCGTTCGCAAATACCACGGCATTCAGACCATTGCGAAGCTTCTCCACGTCTCACGCTGGCCTTTAAAGAAAGCAATAATCGGACTCATTCGAAACCTCGCGTTGCATCAGGAAAATCATGTTCTTTTCCGGGAGCATAACTTGATGCACATGATGAAGGAGACGCTCGAGAGAGCATCGACGGAAGTGATGAACGGTGCTCAAAATTCGACGCCGCGGCCCGTACTCGAGGGCGTGAAGATGGTCGAGATCATCGACGCGATCCTAGGAGCGTTCCACATCCTTGCTAAGGATGCGGCCAACAGGCCCACTATAAGATCGTTGCACGCCGCTGTACTGTTAGTGCGACTCATGTATTGTGAGGTGGGTGGAGTTCGGGATGAGATATCAATATAATAACGGTACTTCGAGGGACACCCTGGACCAATGTATCACTCTTTTACAGATTGAGAACATAACACGGCTAGCGGCTCTAGTGCTGTGCGAGCTTTCGACAGATCGAGAGGGGGTCAACCATCTCGAGGAGGAAAGACTTTTAGCACCATTGCAAGAGCTCTCACGGTACCAAAATCAAGCTACAGGTGAGTTCAGCTCTTACATCCTTCGAATTTCGATCCTGAACTCAGAGGGGAATGTAATCAATCCCTCGGGTAGCATCCCCTCGGCGAATCCAGCTCTAGGAACTGCTGATTCAAGGGCCTGATTTTTTTATTACAGCGAATTATGCTGCGCACGTCATCGATGCCCGGAATCGCTTTAGAGCGCTTGAATCAAATTTCGGACAATCAAGATTCGGATTCAACTGACAGGGATCTGACTTATAGGGGAATGGAACGGTGGATCTTCGAACAAAATCGAAAACCGTTCATCGAAACACATTTTGCAAAATTGATCTGAAATTTCTAGCCATCCGAACCCGAGAGGTCCGAGTTCCGGAGCCACGTAATATTGACTTTAGGTAAGGAAATCAGGAAACAGCTGCCGTTCTCGCATCTTGGACCGCCCAAATATCCGCAACTTCCCAAGGGAGCTGTCATGGATGTATTTCACTTTTGAGCAGACTCTCATTGGAATTTTGAACTTTTGTCATTGAAAGTTTCACTAATTTTCTGAGATGTCTTCTTACGACGAATCGATCTCTCCTCTCCCGACTGTCAGAGAGGAGGGGGAAACCGATCTGCGTTTCACCAGAATGTATTCGATCTTGACCATGCCCGGGATTTGCAAAGAAGGGCTCATAAGCATATAGTTTTCGATAACGTCGAGTCTATAACTAGACTTACGCTCGAGGAACAATTATTTTCCTATTGACTTTTGACTTTACGGATTACATATCCCTTTGTGGAGGCATACATTAATTCCTACTCCTATGAAACACGATGAGTGGTGGAACAATTTCCCTTAGAATACGTAACTCTCGTGGCACTCGCAATTACGACGTTTTTGCGGCATTCAGCCTCCTCCTTCGACCACTGTTATCCGCTCCTCATTCGTCCCGAGCGATCAAAACCATGTTATTTCGATCTGTTTCATCGACCGGATGCTTGGTCCTGTAAGACGACCGGATCACCAAGTCCATTCACATGTTAGTACCTACCCCTTCTCGAGGGTCAAGCTAATGGTTCCTAGATACACCGCTCTCTGTACCTTCGCTATGCATGCCGCATAGCCACCTTTCCGTTTAAGCTCCTCGAAGTTGATTCTCGGGCAGGAGCTCATCGAGAAAATGTATAGAGACGATCGGGACAGGGTGCCTCTTGAACAATATCCTTCAAACGACTGTGCAAATACATACCAACTCTACAATAAACTTAGTTTTCCAATCAATTGAAAGAGTCTCGTAGCGAGCGGGCTTCTCCGCCGTAGCCACGACCCCAGAACGCCGGGCGTTAGGTCATTCAGATCCCACAGATTCCCCCGTCGAGCCTGATTCCGGACGGCGGGAGATCGTAGGCAGGCAGGATCAGAGGCCATTGCGGTAAACTGACAGCGGGAGCGTGTGGGCCGCGGGATTCCCTCCAGGTTTCTGTGAGTCGGAATCGCGAAGTATTCTCCGTTTCGCATCATCGATCCAATCCCATGTCTCTCCTCGATCCGAAGCTGGATCCCTTGGCGCCACTGGAATGAGTACACTTCGACTTCATGCATGGAATAGACCGTCCATTTCCGACGGAAAGACTACACCAAGCACCCATCTCCCCTGTCAAATGACGACGCGGGCCATCGCAGCCGTTATTGAGCGGCTCCGTCAAGCGAGAACGAGCAGGATTCAGTTCGGCGGCATCACGGAATTCCGCGTCTGGAATCACTTGGCCTCGGAACTCGAAAATTCGTCTGCGAGCACGTCTGCTATCGAGAGTAAATAAATCGCGCGATCCGCGCCGCCGCTGTCTCTTGTGTTCGTTTGGTCGCTTGCGGGGCGCCTCTCGACAACACGTGAACCGAGGAAGTTTCAGTTGTCCAATCGTACTGATGTTCACCGATCCTCGTTGAAGGGAATATCCCTTCTCCGGATTGTACCTCGATAAACTTCGCTGACCATGTACAGAATAGGGGGTCGTTTCCTCCAGAGCATCCGCTATGCCGGCCAGGGCCAGAATCAAAACCTTCAGAGCTCTCTTCGGAGGAACTGCTCGCGCGGGGTCGAGGGTTCTGAATTCTCCTTGTCGATGGAGTGTGGCAATAAGTGAGTGTCGTGATTGAGACCGACGCACGTGCCTGACGCGAGCTCTCCAATAGAAAAAAAAATCGAATGGAATACGGTACCGTATGACTATCCGCCATCGCCTCCGAATTGTGGGACTCTCCATGAGTAAAATCCATCGTTTTCTAATTTCTTCTCTTAAGAGATTTCGCTCTTCCCTACGATTCCAGTCAGAACCTGACTTTCAAAATGGGCCGTCTAGCGAAGTTCGCTGACGGAGCGGCTATCGCGCAGATGGGGGAGACTTCTGTTCTGGTCACTGCAGTAAGTGAGACTTCCCCAACCCGGAACAGTTTTATGCCGCTCTCGGTGAGTATTCCAACAAATCGGCCCTCGAATCCGATTCGATATTCTTCGACGCGATAAGTTGTCCTAATGAAAATGGAGCAGCTGTACCGAGTGTCTTACCCCTCTACCGATTGATATCTGCTAGAGGCATTATCTTACTCGTAAATAGAATCACCCGATTACGGCCTGGTCCGGTACTCGAACCTCGTCGGGCATCTAAGTGAAACATGCGTATCGGACCCAACCTCATCGTTGAAAGCGTCATTTACGGCGAAGGAACGCGTTTAGTTATACGGAGCGCGGGCCCAGGGGCGTGGGTTCGAATCCCAGGATCGATGTTTTTTTCCCGCCGAATATTACGAATTCCTATCGTTTTGTTCCTCCTGTCTCACAAATCGATTTTCCTCAACTTGATGATAGCAGAGCAAAATTCCAGGTCGACTACAGGCAAAAAGCTGCAGCGGCCGGCCGAATCCCCACGAACCACTTACGGCGCGAGCTCGGACCCACCGACTTTGAGATTCTCACCAGCAGAAGCATCGGTGAGAATTCGGGCATGATTCTTATCCATGATGACGAAATAACTCCTCAAGAATGGGGGTATAATATGTATACAGAAGAGAAGCTTCCCATCGTCCGATTCCTCTGATTTCTCCACAGATCGTTCCCTTCGGCCGATGTTCCCTGCCGGTTACCATTATGAGACTCAGCTCGTGTGCAACCTCCTGGCCGTCGATGGCCTGAACGACCCGGACGTAATCGCCATAAATGCCGCCTCGGCGGCTCTCTGCGTCTCCGACATTCCATTCAACGGTCCTGTCGGAGCCTGCAGGGTGGCTTTCATCGACGGAAAAGCGGTTCCCCATCCAACCCGACGACAAATGGCCAGCAGTTCCTTGGACCTTATCGTGTCCGGCGTTAAACACAGTAAAATCGTCATGTTGGAGGCGAGTGCGGACAACTTGTGCGTCCAGGATTTCATGCAATCCGTGAAGGTTGGGATGAAGGAGGTCTCGAAAATCGTCCAAACGATCGAGGATTTCGCAAGAACTCACGGGAAACCAAAGCGCGAAGTCGCGGCGTACTTCGTACCTTCCCAAGAGATGATCTCCATGGCAGAGACGTTGTCCAGAGATCAGGTCTATGAAGTACTCACAGACTTCTCCCATGATAAATTGTCCAGAGATAGAGCTCTCAGCGTCGTCAGAGAGACAGCGCTGGTGAAACTCACAGTAAGTGATCTGGTCGTCTTATGAGACGGAGTCAACCGGAAAACGGACGCGGAATTTCTCCGACAATAATACTAAATCGACATGGGAATCGGCCTCGCCCTTACGTCAGGAACGTCGTTTGTATGAGTCAAGAGCCGGAGTATCTCAGAAATGTTTCCTCGTTTCTGACTCGCAGGAAGCGTTCCCGGAGGCAGATAACTTCATTCTGCAGGAATCCCTCAAAGCTGTCGTGAAGAAAGTCTTCAGTGATCTCGCTCTCGATGAGGAGCAACGCATGGACGGCCGGAAACTCAACGACATCCGAAACATATATTGTGAGACTAATCTGTTCGAGCCTCTGCACGGGTCGGCTCTGTTCCAACGAGGCCAGACGCAAGTCATGTGCACCGTGAGCTTCGATTCGCCGCACAGCTCTCTCCGACAGTTGGACCCAGTGTCGCAGCTGTTAGAGTGAGTTTCCCAATGAAATTGTCCCGATACTTGACTTTTGTGACCGATGAAACGACGACCCGAACCCCGCCTATGGGGAACGTATGGTACCAGGCCGGAACTATTTCGGGTTCCTCGTTTCGCCTGTTCCTGAAACTAACCGTGTGTTTGTATTTTTACAGCGGCAATAAGGAGAAAAACTTCATGTTACACTACGAGTTCCCCCCGTATGCGACGAACGAAACCGGGCGTTCCGGACGTATCGGAAGACGAGAACTGGGTCATGGGAACCTCGCGGAGAGAGCTCTCAAGCCTCTTGTCCCCAAAGACTTTCCTTTCACGATTCGGCTCACATCCGAAGTTCTCGAATCCAATGGATCATCGAGCATGGCGGCAGTCTGCGGCGGGACTCTCGCACTACTGGACGCTGGAGTTGAGTTGGAAGGCTCAGCCGCAGGAATAGCCATGGGTTTGATTTCTGAGAGCGACCCCGAGGATCCGAAACACTTCAAGAGATATAAAATCCTCACCGATATTTTGGTATGTCCGACAGGGATGTTTGCCCCAATAGAGTTTCCCTTCCGGTTCCTTCGACGGTCGGAAACCGTAGCTTTGTCCGAGGATCAGGTTCTGTTTTTCCGCTAGGGTATCGAGGATTTCCTCGGAGAGATGGATTTCAAGATTGCGGGCAGCTCGAAGAAAATAACAGCTCTCCAGGCCGACGTGAAGATTCCCGGTCTGCCGATTAGGGTGGTTATGGAAACGATAAGCGAGGGGATCCAAGGAACGAACGAAATATTGAAAACGATGCGAAAAACCATTCCCAAAGCTCGATCGAAGAAGAAAGACAATTGGCCAGTGGTTGAGAAGTTTGAAGTCCCGGCGCACAAACGAAGTCAGCTCGTTGGACTCGCTGGAAGGAATCTGAGGAAGATAACCGCAGAAACCGGTGTGACCCTTGTTCCTCTCGACGACAACGCGTTCGACGTGTTCGCTCCGAATCAGGCAAGAGTCTCCATTTTCCCGGAATTTTCCCTCAATTGTATTCACATATTCAAAAGTCTCCGTGAATCGCTCCGTGACGATCCTGAGTGTTTCGCAGACGGCGTTGTTGGAAGCCAAGGAGATGATGAACTCGGTTTTGGCCGAAAGTCGGGAGCCCACGCTCGAGTTCGGTGGCGTGTACACCGCAAAAATTGTAGAAGTTCGCGAATCCGGTGTCATGATCCAGCTGTACCCCAATATGACGCCGACGCTCTTGCACAACTCGCAGCTCGATCAGAGAAAAGTGAGTTTCCGCCTCGAAGCCAATCATGAATGCCGTGTATTCGTCTGGCCGCTCGCCATACATTCCCCAGGAAACGTATACAGCGATGAACTCTCAAACGTTTCTCCAGGTGAATCATCCATCAGCTTTGGGCTTGACGGTGGGTCAAGAAATCCGGGTGAAATACTACGGGAGAGATCCCGTCTCCGGCCACATGCGAGTCTCTCGGAAGGTCCTCCAAGCTACGCCGTCGACGGTCCTGCGCAATCACATGTCAGATAGTAAATCGACTCCTGACAAAAGCTGAGCCTGAACTCTTCCGGTTGCCACACCTCTCCTTGTTCAAATTCCCCTGCCGAAGTTTCTATGCCATAAAATGGAGTTTTTCCCAGACGGGTCTTTTCATTGGAAATGTTTCCGGAGAATTTCCGGAAAGCTGGGAGAAGAGGAACCCCTCAATCTGATTGTACGTTGGGTCCTCGTGGGTCCCGAACTTCTTGTTCGTAACACGGATGGCCCTCGACCGTTTGAAGTTTCATCCGACATCAGAGGATCCGCTCAGACATGTTCGGAAAACACTCTCATCTCCATTTATTAGCATAAAATGGTAACTTAAACCTCATTCGAAGGAGGAAGATGTGTTTTTGGGAGCTCAGGGCGGACGGGGTGGCAAGTGGTATTCTGGAAGGGGGGTGAGGGGATATTAAGACCATGGTCAGAAATCAAGTCTAAAAATACATCAGGCGCCGGAGTCGGATTCAGAGAGCTTTCCTTCATACACTCCAATCCAGTCGCTACTCGATGAATTCTCGATCAAACCTCGGGAGTAACAATCGTGTTTGGGAAGAGAATGGCTCAAGTGTTTGAGTTCGAAGGGCAAGTTTCCTCTCGTATCTCCTCATGTACTCCACCATGAGGGAGCTCGCCCTCCGTGAGATCAGGAGCTCGGGCCCCGGATTGCGCCCTCTCCAACGGTAACGCAGATCAACAGAATGCTTACGGCGACGCTGCTACTCTGGCTGGTCTAGGCCGGCAACACCCGAGACGTCCGGGCCGAGCTGAACAAATAGTGCATCGCATGTTTTTTTAAAAATCGGATCGGAAAATCTCGACTGTGCTCGGACCCTCGATCGTCTGTTGCCACCAGCCTCTAAACACGCTCTTGGACGCATCGTAAACTCTCGTCACAAAACAGCGCAACAATAATTCCTACAATAGCTCAATACATTGATGTATGTATAAACACTTCGAGAGAAAGCGACTGGCGAAACGGTAGGTTTTTCCTCTCGTCCTACGTCTAACTTAATAAGACCGGTCGCTCTCCCTCTTCTCGCTCCATAAGTCGTGCATTGGTACAGCAAGAATTCTTGTGACGGCATTCATAATATGTACTTGTAGCGGTAAGCGCTCCATAAATTGTATTCAAGTGTTTCACACTTACGCACACGATCACGTCAAAGCCGTCTGCCATCGAGTGACTAGAGCGACCTGGCGTTTGACGGTACGCCTCCAATACGAAAATAGATCACAATCGTTTACATTGAAGTCGCAATAAAGATACCTAAATAGTGGTAATAGTCGCGGTAGAGATAGTCGCCATGACTATCGCAGACGATAATAGCTTTGACGTAATGATAAGTTACAGGAGTAATAATAAGTACGTTGATGATTGCTGCGTCGGAATCAATCGTCGCTGTAGTGGTGAGGTAGACGGACCACCGGTCTACCGAACAACTAAAACTCGAATCACGAATCGGTCAACGTCTCGCTCGAGAAGCCTGCTTCACTTCTGATCTATCTCGATTTTCGTTTCACTCCGCCCGTGAACCTCGGCGGAGGGCTTAAAACAAATACATCTGCTGGTGGGGTTTTCCGTTGCCTGAGTCTGAGGAAGAGCTTGGGATTGATTGTACGACGGTGGTGCGTCCGTGACGACATCAGCGCAATCCGTCGTCGCCGTTTTATCGTAGCCCATCTTCGGATTGAAGCTCGGACACCAGGTCTGATTGTAAAGGGACCATCTGCAAGAGTTTGCGTCGTAAAACACCGGTACGGAGGAGGGGCGGCAGGCTGATGTGGGAAGGAGACTCGATAGCTGCAGCGGGTAGATGGGTATATTTTTTCTCTTGAAGAAATCGAGCTCTCCGCGCCTCACTCACTTTGAAGTGGAATGGGGTAAATTTTTGTTCCGCACGACGCTGTCGTAGTCCGGTGGCGGTTCGTCTTCCACTCTGTCTGGAGCCGTTGGAAGATTTGTTGAGTTGTCTACGCAAGCCTCCGGGTTGGAGAGGTTCGGGTGTGCCATTGTGTCCCAGAGGATCCCCGTTGTGATCAGGATGAAAATACCTGCGAATCGTATCCGATGAGTCGTGACAAACATGCACGAGTGTGAACGAGCTCCCCGGACGTTTTTACGAGAATTTCTCCCGGAACGGATTTCAACGTCTGATGGGGAGCCAAAATGCAGCTCGAATAACGCGAATTATAATAGTCTTCGTGGGTGCTCGTTTCTGACTCTAGCGATATCCGGGGAATATTCCCACTCACCCGATACTACTGTGATGAATGCCCATCCCTTGAGTTGAGTGAGGAAACCAACGAAACCGCCCACTGTGAGGATCCCTCCCAACAGGAAGGCGATGTAAAACAGAATTCTACGTTTTCTGTCGCTCAATTTTTCCAGCGAGTAGATAAGGCAGCCCATGATGCACTGAAACAAGGAATACGGTCAGTGAAAATGGTGTTTGTATGATCCTCACGCCGGATAGGGGCCCGAACGCCCAAAACTCCCCGATCGCGAGCTCAAAGTTTCATTCCACAGCATGCTCGTGACGCCTGACCGAGGAGTTTCCCCACGAGGAAGACGTCCTCCCGTCCTCATCGGTGTATCCGGAGCAAAGTATCGCAATCGAGATGCAACTCGCAAACCCTCTAGGAAGAGTCATTCAGTGGGTCTTGGGGCCGAGAGTGAATCGTTTTCCAGCAGACACCATCCATCAGTCTCGTTCACTTTCGCACCGATACATTTCTTCTCGATAGTTGATCTCTAGATCTTTTGGCTTACAAGAAATCGAGGGAGGCTTTTCCGCGCCATTAGCGGAGTTCGCACGCAACGCTTTCTGCTCATGCCGGAGCACGTCCGAACGATCTGACGTCTGAGAAGAGTTTAGAACTAATTCAAGTGTCATCAAGGGCAACACCGAATATGGGCTGACCTTCTGCGGTCAAGGTCGATCTCAGAGCTACCCTCAGACGTCGAGAGACCCGCAGTGTCTACAATGAATGACGTGTCTCTCCCGACTGTCTACAGCGGCGCTTTGTTGCTCTTGGGAACTTGAACTGGAACTTGGCTGTCCAGAACTCTCTGTGTCAAGGTGAGACCGCACCTGTGAATAGTCTCGGGACGATGCCGGAGCGAGCGGACTCGAGCCCAGCCGCCGACCGCAGACAGCGAGCAAGATGCTGATTCCCTCCAATGGCTCGGGCTCCACCGGACCCGCAGCACAGACATCCAAGAATCAAGTCGAGGCCAAACGAGACCATTCTGTAACGTTCGAGAGCGCCTCCGCTGGATTGTCCGAAGGATCTGACATAACCTCCTTATGAGCGACTCCGGTTGAGCAGCAATCAATGTTCTTTCCTCGCTGACCTTTCAGTATCCAAGAATAGACTCGCTCCTCCGGAGATTTCCCGCTGCTTCCAGACAAACTCATCTTAGTCTTGAGCACTTCTCGGCAGTTCTCGGCAATCGTTAGCACGGATAATCAGCCCAGGATCTCGACAGGGTCCGCGCCGAGTCCCACGGAGTCCTCCGTATCCCGGAACAAGTTGCCTTCTGTTCGCTTCCGCACCGAAAGGTCGTCACGCACACACGGGCGGATCTACCCATCAGAAAGCCGGCTCGTGCCAACTCGTTGCGACTTCCACACTCTTTCGTAGCGACGGATCCGTAGGAACCCTCAGCTATTGCTCTGAAGCGAGTGAGCAACTCGCTCGGAATGACTTTTCCGAACCGATTGCCGGTCGCCAGCGTTTTCCAGCTCACTGATCAGGATCCCCCGACCAGTAAGAAGCTATCGCAGAGCGACGTCCACGCCAGTGCCAATTTGTCGCTCTGTGCGACTTTTGTCGTGAGTCTTTGTTCGGAATCTGATTTCTGAATACAGATTTGGCACCGGTCCGGACAAGGAAACGAATTCTCCTGCTCAATTCAAACTCTCTTATGCGTGGAGGTTTCCTCCGACATCTCGAACGTGCCTCAAATATAGCGAGAATCACGAATCGGGAACACTGTCTTGAGCATCGCGAATCAATTCCATTAGACCCGAACACTTGCTCACGGCGCGACATGAGTTAGCAGCGGGAATTCCCGCGTGATGTTCCCCCATCTGCTTTCCGCGGGTCCCCATCCCACGAGCGAAAATCCTTCAAACATGTATTCATGTAGTAATGCTAAAAACTGATAAACTGTCGTCTCCCACGCTAGCCGGCTCGTTCAGAGTCAGGTGACGTGGATTTATGTCTACACGAAGTGTAATTGTGTTATGTAAGCGGAGCATGCATTGCGAGTTGCGTGAGGGATTGACGGCTCCTTATTGGCTCATTTACTGGGTCTAATGTAGTCCTGCGTCAGCGCGTCGAAGTGTGACAACGCGGGCAGCTAAAGCATGCGGTAGCCGCTAAAAGCTGCACTCATCTCCTGCACTTAGAAAGGTACCATGTGCTTTGCAGTTTCCCCGAACACTCCCTTCCGAAGGATCTCGCGTGAGCGGCCGCATCGAAATGGGAGCTCACCGCGAAATTCGGAATGATCTCCCAGGACTGCAAGTCCGGTGGGAATCACCACAAGGCAAATGTCTTGTCGATTGATCATTATTCTCCGAATTCCCCGTTCGGTGTTCAGGATTTTTCGCGGAAGCACTCGCGAGAAGCAGATTATCAGACACGCAGACTGCAACTAAGACCTGGCCTCGATTACGACACCGATGTCGTCGAGACGTAGATACGGAACGCGTCGATGGTTTCGCGTCTCATCTGAAACGTCTAGCATGACGGCGCACATCAGAAACATGTTTCAGTGCGGTCTCTTTACAGCACGCTGATTCGTTCAGCGTTCAGCAGACCTGACATGGGAACAAATCGGAGTGACGGTTCGTTTCTCTGAACGATGAGCATTAGGACCGCCATCATGATGTCCACGGTGCCCACGTTCCTCTTGTAGACCGAAACTCTAGATTCTGAAGCCTCGGGGAGAGAGCGGAGAGCTGCTACCACTCAAAAGATTCTCTAACTCTCCGGGAAAACTCCAATCATACCGCAAGAGTGTCGTTCTCCTTTGGTCCAATGATCGAATGCACTTCTCCGAGACAACTCGAAGACCTCAACAACCTCACGACAGTCTCCGAGTTCTTGAGAACCATGGTGTGATTTCTCCGGGACCTCGCGTCGATTATCGTCAGGCCGTCACCGCACTTCGCACAACACAATCCTCGACTTGCAACCGCGAGCCTTGCAGCGAGCGACAATGAAGGCATCTTCAATGATGCGGCGCCACGCCGGAGAGAGTGTGCTCACATGATAACTTGTGTCCATATGCAAATCAACGTAGTTCGCACTCGCCCGAACGTCTCGGTGAACTCCATCGAACGGCAGTGCCGATCAGCATTCGACTACAGCGCGAGCAAATCAGACGTACGCTCGAGAGAAGTTCTCCAAGTCGATTCGCTCGTTACGACTTGAAGTGCCGAGGAGCTCCTCCCGAACGGCTGCAACGAGGAGGCATGCTCAGAATAGCTCTCCAAAGACGAGTCTGGAACTTCCCGTTCGGAGACCTCGGGCCAACTCGACTCAGATTGATACAAAACCGTTGTGTTGTCGAGTGGAATGGAACGATTTTGATCGATCGCCTCAACCTCTGTCGAGAGTTAGGTGAAAAACCACAAAACATGACTAAGAGTTTGCGTGCAAAAATCTCAAGTGAGAAGTCCCCACCGGATTTGGATTTCATTCTACGCGCAGATCACTCCGCAGCGATAATTGGCGACCTGCCTCTAGGTAGGGCCAATATCGACGACGACGGGACTCCGGTCTTACCTCGTCCATGGTCGAGTGCAGCTGAGACGGCGTGAAAAGAAAACCTTGTCAATGAGGATTCTCCATCAAGCGTTTCCTTCGCATGACTTTCGGGAACTCGCTCCGTCCTCCTGGATCTTCGGGGTCTTCTCAGACAGCACAGCGCATACGACTCCAAAACAGAAAGTGCGCGTTCACGCCCGGGGCTCTAGACTGGAGTTCGGTCTCCCGCACCGGAATTCTCTGCTTGGCGATCTGATTTCGAGAATTTCGAGATTCCTCGCGGCGGTTGTCACTGGCTGAGAGTGGTTTTGTCACTGGGACCGTTGCCGTATGGCTCGAAACTCCCCGTTTCCGAAATCGAATCGATGACAATTTCTTCGAGTGCAAGTGATCAGACGTGATCCAGGAAACTTATTCCCCATCTTCATTCGTCGAAACTCATGGTAGGCCAATTTCGAATGGGAGAAAAATTAGAAGTTGTTCGCGTCTCCGCTCAGAAATTTTCCACTTCATGCACTCGAACGATTTCGAACAAAGAGCCCGCCTAAACACGGCATGTCGACCTTGGCCATCCAGAGCTCAAAGTCGCCGCCGAAGCCATGGTGAGCTTTTTGACTGCGCTCCGCTCGGGACAAACTACATTCAGCTCTAATATTCGCCAATCACGGACATTCTAATTGGTCCTATGTGAATGACGCAGACCTCAATTCAAGTCTCGGATCGAGCAACAATCTCGATGATCTAACGAGCAAATCTGATTCTCTTACCGGTGTGGATTTCTCCAGATCGGGCAATCGTCCACTTGGACGGGATTCTTCTTCGGACGTCCTACAATGACCGATCGAGTCGTCGGAAGCGTACCATCGCCTCCGAGGCTGGAGTGCCGGTCTTGAGAGCGTCAGACGACTCCACGGTCCTAGGGACCGAACACTGAGCCGTCGACTCTGACGCCGAGATCTGTTGGCCATGTTCGCATGGAATGCGGCGAGCCCTCCAGAGAGCTCCACTCTGCGCGCGTATTGACTCCGTTCTCGAACACTGCACACGATGAGGCGCACTGAAGTCCAGCCATCAAAGGAGCCGGTCAGAGGGCCCAGACGGACACATAATCCGATCGCGGGAAGTTTTGCGCTTGAGAGCTTCAGCGATAGGTGAACAAGCAAAGAGCGCTATGATCGAGTTGTCTTTCATCTTCAGCTCGTCTGCATGTTGCCTTGGGAGTCTACGCGACCGCAGACTTTAATTAGATCGATCATATGATCACAGCAAGAAAGCCAACAGCAGCCGCGACGCCGGCAGCGGGAACGACAGAGACTCTCCGATGCGAGTCGCCTGCGGCACTGCCGGGCCCGTTACAACACTCGTGACAACAAACGCCGGAAGGGTTAAGTCACTCTCGACGACGACTTATTCATAGGCATACCACTCACAAGCATAATTGAACGACTGGCCTCGAATCCAAGAGACGAATTTAGAGACGCCTTCAAATAGCTCGGAAATCATTCCGATGCGGGATGAGGCATCAAGGCCGCTTCCCCTGGCGATCCGCGCATACGCGAAGGGGCGAAACGAGTTCCCGCTCAAGAATTCCTCGGACGGAGAGGCCTCCACCCGTCCAGATCTGGGTTCGGGGTTTCTCTCTATCGCAGCTCGCTCATCAATCGATACAGAGAAGGGTCAGCGCCGATGCCCCAAAACCCCGGGGAATTCGAAACCCTCCGGAGAAAGCACGGATGGTAGCATCGATGGGCGAGGACTCAACGGTACGCAACCGTGACCATTCTGATGTCTGGACGGCTCGCGGCTCATTACAGAATGTCCGGAAGGATAGGAAGAAACGTTCAGAAACTTACCGCTAAAATATCTGGAAGGTCGAAAAATTTTCAGGCCGTTCGTAGCTCCCTCCCTCTAGGCACTCATGCTTCGACGAGCCTGGAAAGCGAAGTTTGGAACTTTCAGTTACTATGCGATACTTTGAGGGAGAGGCACTCGTTGGCATCTCGATTTCATTCGGCGAACCTCTCTTGGGGAGCGATCGAAATCAGGTACGGAAGTCGAAAAGAGGCGCATGGTGAGACTTCCTCGGGAATTCCGCAACTCAAAGAGGAGGACCGAGAAAACCGCCGATATGTTAATTCTCGAAAAAGGAGAAGCCGCCGACGATTCGATTACCGGCTCGCCGTTCAGATTCACGGACGAGGGTTCGATTATTATCGAGGGCGGTGGATGTGACCGTGGGCAACTCGTCTTTGCTTGATCGGTAGAATTCAAGTGTGAGAGTGCGACAAGAATGGCTTGGAGGCCGACGACCTGGACAACGATTCGAGGTGCGGCGTGAGCGATTGGGTAAACATTCAACCCTTTTGGGGCTACTTCTTAGGCTTCGAGCACTTTCATCGAAAGATAACGGTAGTAGGAATTTGACGAAGGAGCGGCCCTCGTGGGCTCTGGGAACAAGTGAGCGTCGCGCCGGATCTATCGAACATTTCAAGACGAGACGATGGGAGAAGGAGTCCCCGCCGATTCGGGTCCGAGACTTTCGCCCGCTCAAGTGAACATGGGAGCAGGCTTTCGGCTGGAGATCTCGAAATAGAGATTCAGAACCTCCCAAGCGTTCAAAAATGCAGATTCTGTAGGATAGATATCGAGCGAGATTCCAGTATTTCTCCGAAGAATTTTCTCAGCATCGAGGGAGAGCGAGGCTCTTCGCGGGACCGGTCGCTTATGAGCCCCGATCTGGGCGAGCGAATGATGACCGAGAATGATGAACCTCCCGAGGCTGGGCTGTACATTGGTGGCTTCGCTTGCAAGCGGTCAAAAAACATGTGATGAGCAAAGTGAGTCGGGACCTCCTACAAAAAGCCAGACGAAGACTCCGTATCGCACGATTTGGGCTCCCCGTTGCTCTCTGCATGGCGTAATTCGAGTCAGGCTTCACTATTGTTTCCACTGCTAATCGTGATTAAGTTCCTGATGGATTGCACCGTGGCTTCGAAAGCTTCGTCTCTCGAAAAGCCGCGCGAAAATATTCACCAGGGTAGCAGGATTCGGAGCAGTAGTGGCCTCGCACAAGTTCTTCGGACATCTGTGCTTGTCATCCTCACGGCGTTTGGAGTGCTTCATCATCATGGATGAGCTTCTTGTTCACAGACCAGCGGGAAATTACTCCTCAGACAAAAGCTGGAGAAATCTCTGAGGACGAGCCCGCGGGAAAAGAGGCATAGACCACTCGGGACCGCATCGATGAGCAAGTTTGAGAGCAGCGAAAGTGTTGGCCTATATCACTTCCTGTTCCTTACAGGTCCCCGAGGAACTCAAGAGGGCCTACAACAAGGAAGCGACGTTTCCTGAATTGCAAGGAAACAAAGCGAGAACTCCAGGATCCCGGCCCGGGCCGACGATCGGCGGGTGAATCAATATTTCCGGGAAGCCCTCGCTCCGTAGTCGATTGCGAACCAGAATTAGTATGCTGATCTTTTTTCTTCAAGCCATCTGCAGCCCTATGAGCCATGCTGAAAATCACCGTGACCAGAGCCTGAAGCTCCGTAAATGTGTTCTCTTGAAAGTTCGACGGGCGATACGTCCTGATTCCGTCGACGGCCTCTCCGGACGAGTCTTCATTTTGCTCCCTCAAACGCCGAATCCCCCGACGAGGGACTCACACCGCAGCTTGCGAATTGAGTGTTTTAAAATGATACATTGCTCTGTTCATGTAGATATTCAGCGGATTTGAGCAGCACACTCCCGAGCGGAAACAATCGATACAGACTCCGCTCCGGAGGTCCGGAGGGAACGCTGTTCACGGGAAATGAGTCTTCCGATTTGAAATTTGGGGTATGTGATGCTTTCGGAGGAGATATGATACGCATCAAACCAAATCGGAGTCGACAGCGGTGGATACGAATCAGGAACGCGCACGACTACACTTATCCCGGATTCGGATACAGGTCCTCTATCCAGTCCGGCACCAGCTCAAGGGGAAGTGTCGTGTATGCGAAAAAAAACAGAAATTATTTTTACCATCATGCAGAGGCGAACAGAGACCAGGTGCTGGACCGAACGGTACATTTCGGCTATCCTTTCGCTCTCGGAGTATCGGTTCAAACGAATACACATCCATGAAGGAACCGGAGCGAACAGCACTGCACAGAACGAGTGGAAGTGTCCCCTGAATATAGCATCGATGTCCTCATCGAGAGAATTTCGGAACGCATGCACTATGCCAAACAATACGCGAGCTCACGCGCGTTCTTTCTCGCACTAGCGGTTCCACTCGACGTGAGAGGGTGACGGAACGCTGTGGCTCGTCGACGCGCGGAGAAAGCTTGTTTTGTTGAGGAAGAAGGTCAGCATAATCCGCATACTTTGAAATGTCATCTATGCCACTCGATGGATTGTGGATTGACACAAATCTGCTTTCCCGACGCGACGCCGGTCTGCCCTCGGACGCTCGACGAGCGGCCGATGCGTGTTATGGGTCTTTCACGCAGAGAAATCAGGATCGAGAGGTCATTCCCCCATGGGTACCTTCGCTCTCGTAAAAAACTGACTCGTGAATTTTCCGTCGCATTCTTCGGCGTCGAGCATCTCACTTACGCTATCGAAGGGAACGCCGGTACACCGCCCAGCAGGAATCGAAATATCCGCGATATCGAGAGACAAGCTTAGTCGCTCAAGACAGGCTCCAGCTCTACGGATTGCACCGACCGACCGACCAACCGACTGAGAGATATGAGGAAGCCTCTTTCACTCAGAGAAACTAGGGCAACTCGCTACTGGAACGATGTGATGACGAAATCGCAGTCGGAAGGATGGCACTTCCTAACCCGAAGTTCCTGGACAGAACGTGAGCTCCAACTCGCGGTCTGCAATCGGAATCCCCCCTCGCTCGCTCCGGACTGTCTCCCGCCTCCGGCAGAGGATCCCTTGTCTGAAAGCAGAGCGTCCGAGCCGCGAAATCACGGGTCCGGAGCTTTCTATCGATTCGAGGCTCACCGTGGCCGATGTCTCTTCCCGAGACATCTGATTAGGGACTTCGCGTCGGAAAAACGCTAATGGCGAGGATGCGTTATTCGAACAGTCGACAGCCAAACACACCAGGGAAACTTCGCAAGTTCTCTCGGACCGGTGCAAGTCGTAAATCCAACGTCTGGAAGAATGGGACGCGGTCTCATGGCCAACGTCTCTCAATACCAGTCGACACATTTGTCTTCTGATTCAAGCTCCTATCGGGACCAAGACGATCGACGGACATTGTCTTCCGACCGCGCCACGAGCGCCATCCAGGCCGATCGACGCTCGAGGGTTCAAATCTCACTCAGGGTTTCTTTTGAGTCGAATGGTTCGAGTTGGCGACTGCATTCATTTTTCGTACGCCAATTGAAGGAACCCGAACGAGAACTATCGCAATCAATCCTGCTCGGGAGAGTCTCCCGACGGAAAAGGAATATCCATGATGCCGGGACTGCCCGGGGACCCGGAGCGCTCACGGCTCTCTCGTAATTCTCCATCGCCGATCCGATTGGGATAAGGATCACTAGAATACTTGTAAGAGGAGGCCTCCCTTTGATAAACTCCATTTCGGGAGCGTAATGAATTCCAGACACTCAATATAAAATCCCCGAAGTGTTTACATTACGAATTCGGGAGAGAGCGCTCACACGCGAGCCGCGCGGTCGCCATGGATACGCCGGATCGCAGTCACGTGTTCGGCACAGGAACGAGAAAGCACGCCAGCACGGAAGCTAGATAGCTAATTCTGCCGGACAGTGTCACGATACTGACCAGATCGGAGAGGAATTATTATCCACCGAAGTCTCCGACGGATTTCCCGATCTGTGAGCGCCATTCGGGACCTTTCTGCGATCGAAGAATTTTGGAAAGACCTTCGGCGTCATTCCGGGGAACCTCATCCTGGAGGAAACATTCATTTTGCACAGACGCGGAGCTTCCCACGATGGGCCGACGAACTGAATAACAGGAAAATTTAGGAGTCTAGGCCTGTCAAACTCCAGCATTCCGCGGCTGGTATCGAACCCCCAGAGTGGCGCTCACGAGCTCCTCCTAGCAGAGAATTCGTGTTCTCCTGAGAGTGTATGATGACTGAGGAGTCAATTTGTTTCGCAGGACGAAGAGGCGTCACTTCTGCGGAAAGCGGACGCCCCTGTAATCCCTGAATTGGTTTTCGATGCCGACTAACTTGCCACTCGACGGATCTGAAGCGACAAATTGCAAAGGCGTCGATCTCACTTGACCGTTGTACCATTGATTCTAAGCGCTACCTCCATGGATATCGAGAGTGGAATCACTCGAATCGCCAGTCCCCGAGTTCGTACGCTGGTATTCGACCATACGAGGGTTGACGAAGCTTGGAATTCATAGGGAAAAACCACGGCTGGTATCGGAGTCGAACCCACGTGCTACTCTGCCGTCAGGTCGAACCGAAAACGAGCTTTTCAGTAGAAAACAGTCGAAAACACGCGAGATCGGATGTCGTGGGGTAAATAAACACGGACATCTCTGGTCGACGTCATTGTTGTGGACCCCTCTATTGGTATACCGAGCAACTTGAACAGCAATGGACGACGAAATTGTCCAGAACTGCATTTAGACTCGGAGCGACCGAGGCGCCTGAGGCATCGGTCAGAGACGCCATGGGGAGCGCTTTGTCACTCGTTCAGCATATAGCATATAACTCAAGGAGACACGTACCCAGTTCTGACCTGACGACCGATGGAGGGCTTCCAATTGAGAATCAGTCCGATAAAGTTCCGATCCATTCATAGGTGGTTGTAAATTGTAAAAATAACGAGGTCGACAGCTTGTAAAGCGAGCTGTCTCTCCTTGAGCTCCGCAGTGCTTGCAGGAGTCTCAATTTCCGATTACCTGATGTCGTCCCAAAGTCCCTCGCGGGCACATTCATCTAGTCGAAGTGCGAACATATAAGCCGATATCATATTCGTATCTCCTCTGGATCGTCAGGAACCGCGTTTTCATCATGAATCATGGGTTCCCGAAAATGAATACTTTTCGAAGTATATGCGAAGAAAGTCATGGGCAGCATCGGAATTTCCAAGGGATGGATTTCGATTCGAGCTCGACAAGAGGGCGAAGAGAACCAGACGGTGAAACCTCAAACGAAAATTCGCCCTGCTTGGGATTCGAACCTGAGCTCCCTTGCCATCGGCGTCTGGCATGCGAGCTTCGCGGGAGCGAACGATTGCCCGCGTGACCGGAGGAACGCGGGAGCGAGCTTGAAGGTTTCCGATATTCAGTGTTGACACGGATGCGCTTGATTGAGGCCGATGGCCGTCTATCTCTGAACACCCGTTTCGTTGTTATCCGAGACTTTTACCACCAGAACGTCTGTGAACGTACAGCCGGTATCCAGCCTCGTGAGTTGCGAATGGCGGATATTCTACGGATTGATCGTTTAACCGGCGATTCTGTCAATGTGATCCGCGACTCGAATCGGATACTGAGCTCAGAGATCCCAATAACTATCATCGAAGCTCCTGCGTCGCCAAGGGAGGTCGCCCGCCCGATACCGATCGCCAAAGTCTGGAACTGCCGAACGATATCACTCCCCCTTACGTTGCGCTGTAGATCAACCAGCGAATCGAGCAACGAGCCTAGGAAAGAATCAGGGTGGAAAATCGTAGTCCAGGATCTGGATTCGATCGCGCCTCGACACTGCGATCGTCCTGGAGCTCTTTGGTAATACCACGAGCGACGCAAGCCCTGTATCACGATTTTCCCTCCCAAGGATCATGAGAACCCAAGAATGAGCGATACGGAGTCGATGAGCGATCCTTACTGTGTCCAAAGTGGTGAAACACCCCGCAACAAACTTCAGAGACCTCTCAACATAATGAAAAACATTGAACGTGAACTACGCTGCCAGCTGAAGCTTCGAAACCTTGGATGCCTTCCTGGGATCTTGTTGCATCGGAATAAAGGAATCCTGATTCATATTATAATTATTCCGAACCCGTCCGAAGTCGACAGACTGCTTGACGTACGAATTCAGCCAGGGAAAAAATAAAGAACTTCCCCCGACTGGGATTCGAACCGGTGATCCGCTCTTCATCTGACCCGCCCGGACAAGACATGGACTGATGGACATCGATGCGCGCAATTATTGGAGCACCGTAATACGGGGCCAGATATGAGTGTAGAGCGCCTTGTGAGAGACCATCTTTGTCGAAGAATAGTCCCCGCATAGTTGCACGGATTTCGTTTAGCGACTTGTGATGGCCAGACTCGCATCGAAAGCAAGTCTGGATAAGACAGCCGCGTACCGATCGAGCTATCGAGCAGTACCGACACCTGTCCGCAGATTCGAACTCGATTCGGGAAAGGCTCGCGCAAATTCGTCACTCGCCATCGAATTTTCGGTGGAGAACGGCCTGCTCGGCGAGAGGGACTATTTCCATGCTTATTCGTGAGAATCGTCTCACTCCTCCAGATTACCGCCTCTAGGTCCAGAGGCGGAGGAAAAGAAGGAAGAAAACTCGGCAAGTCTATCAGCCCCGACCAGACGCTGGGTCAAGGTGTCGAGAAAGTAGGACAAGATCAAAAGCAGGACCTGCTCTTCTCCCCGCTTTGTGATTGCGCGCCGATCTTAGCGTCAGATATTCATCCTGTCAATTGTCGGTACTCTCGCTCCGAGACGACGTGATTCACGGGGAAGCACATGCCGTCCTTACAGAAAAGACGTATAACGTGATCGATTCGAGTCGCAGACGCGGGAGACCCTGACTCCTGGCGGTCTCGACGTTGAACATTGTGTCGAACAGATGTGCATCTGTGCGAAATTGGTGACGGCTCTGTCTCAGTCCTCCGGTGTGCTTCTCCTCAAATTATGCCTCCCGATCAAAGTAATGAGAAGATTCTCGAGTCAACGACGACTGGGAAAACAGACGACCGCGAACGCACACAGGTTCGCTAGCTCGTTCGTATGCCCTACATTCGTATGGCAAATCGGAAGGATGATCTCTGAAGCCAGAATTCTAGGGATGCTGACTCACGCCCGAGAACCTCGTCTACGAATCATATTCACTCGACTCAGCGCGTATGGAAACTTTCCTCCGATTGTGCGCACGGAGCGGGTCGGCGAGCCATGGGGCATCACAAGTACAGGACTGGGGAACCCGAGTGGCCCGTGCCCACCCTTTCGCCGACTGCCTCCCCACCGTACAATACGCGTAAATATTCTCGATCGGGCCCCATGGTACGGTGGCGACGTACGGGAAACGCTCAGCTCCGGTTGAAGATCGGTTCATTGCGGCAGAAAATAACGACAAATGGTCGAATTCATACTCCACGAGAGCGGCGGAGCGGAGTCTGATGCTCCCGAATTACTGCGTATCTGCCTCCCGATGGAGGAGGCCACTCTGATTTCGAACACTACCATCTGAGGTCCAGCTGAGGTTGTGGTTTTTCGCTTGGGATCGGGTCCGAATCGGTAACTCACCTAGGCGAGTTTGGAGACGATCCTTTTGTCCTCGAAACGTTTCCTCGCTACTCTCACCGAACTGATTTGCGGGTGCGTGAAACTCTGAGCGAACACACTCGTACAGCTGAGTGAGGCTTCAGCAGGTCTCAAAAGAGTGAGGGTCAGGCCACGGCGAGGGAGGGCCCTGTTTCAGATAGAGTGTCAGGCTTCGAGCTCTGAGGTGGGCGGCTGCTCGGGAGAGGGTGAACGCCTTGAGGCCGGTCGGATCTTTGACGTCATCGCTTATCACTTTGTCGCTCGATCGAGGAATGGGCAGTGCCTTAGAATACTCCACGAATGAACGAACAAATACAGTCATTGTTCGATTCAGTGACCTCACGATTCATTGGACTTGAGCCTGAGTCCCGGCTCCATTCCACCCTATGCTGATACCTCGCGATATGGCGAACATTCGATTCAGGGGGAAAGATTCCAGTTCCCTCAACGAGGGCATCGAATCGAGCATCGACGTTACTCTGAATCCGCGGCGGATCTGATCTCTCCATTTCCCACGATATTCGTGTCGCCCTTCGTTTTCAGAGCAGCGGGACTGGAGTCGCCAGAGTCAGGATCTTTGTTTTCGCATCGTGAATGTCGTGTCTGAGTACTTGAGAAGGTTTGTAGTAATTCGGGTGGTGAGTCCTCGAATTCTAGTTCCTCTCAGCTGATCCATACCGACTATCGAGGCGCTGTGCGGCGCGAATTATACCCTCGAAGAAACGGAAGGTGAGACTCGCGGAAAGCTTCGAGAAAGTTTACACAGGAACACGTCACACGACTCAGCATCCCCAGGGAGATTTGGTTACCGAATCGAGGTCGACAAGGGAATATTCGGTGCTCTTCCCGGACATCTGGCGTTGATCCACTCCGAATAAGGCATCCAGGACTATGAACAGCTGAGGCGGAGTTTTCCACCGGGGACCTCCTACCGAATGCCTCAGAATCGGCGGGAGGAGCCGAAGTGTCATCGATGCTGCAGGACTCATCGTCAGCTCCAGTGTGGCCGGGAACTATCACAGGTTTCCGGCCGATTCTCGATGCGGATCAGTACAGCCTCTTGCGGCTGAACTGAATTCGGCGGCGAAGACAGACGAGGTCGTTTCGAGTCCCTGACGGAAGCTTTCCTCGAGCGCGGAGGGACCGATCGAATCATGGCCGCATCTCACGGTCCGAGCTCAGCTTCTCCATCCAGCGGCGCAGCGGCTGGAGACCACTCCATAGCCAGACATGAGTGATACGGATCTTCACACACATATCCTCCAGCTTCCTCCCTTATCGCTTGACTAGGATCGCATGCAAATAAGAACTCGTTCCACGAATCATTCCCCCCGAAACGGTGTGCTAGGGTCTGGAAGGCATCGAATTAACGATTCGAGCGGATAATGAGTTTGAGGAATCCTTCCGGGCCTTAGGCGCGAAGCGTTGATGGTTCAACATCGCTGCGGATAGCGGAACGCGGGCTGACGTCTCATAGGGAAAGTGTCTGTCTTACTAAGTGAGTGTCATTTAATCCTCTTCTATGGGTCCAAAGGTGATGAGACTCCGTCCAGCGGCGTTTCGCTTGCTTTCCGACTGTAGTGCCTTCAAAGCCTCTGTGACGAGCTGTGCGATTCGTCTCCTCGTGAACGAAATCGAATTCGGTTCGACCATCGGGAAATTGCGAGGAATCAGTTTGCTGAGGATAACGCGAAATTCAACTGATTGGAGCCCTGAAACTCTGTGATATCAGGGGCTGAAGGGAGCAGATCCCTGAGCATGTTGTGGAAAGTTACTGGATAATTGTTAGGGACTGATCCTTCCTCGAGCTAGCGCGAAGACAAGTGAGAGACGTAGATCAAGACACAGCATGCGAGTCCTGTCGTATGTGGACGACAGTGAAGACGAAGATGTGGTCGAGGTTGTCGAAGATGCTCTGACGCCCGAAGAAGCCGAACTTCAAGCCGAAGAACGCCGGCACGAATATTACGTGGGAGAAATAGAGAAAATCGGGGGTTTGGTCACGATCTCGCCGATTCTCAGGTTAGTAAAGCGCTTCGTCAGAAGACTGTGACTTTCAGGAATGCCGGTATCGGCGAGATACCTTCCTACTACCGACCAATCGAGGGAGTTCGATGAGATGGACTCTGTATTCCGAATTGGTATAGGCGTTGGAACGCATGTTGGGAATGACGGCCGCAGACAGCAAAGTGAATAAGTGGAACCAACATGCGAGACCAGATTTGTTTGTTCATCGATTGGAAATTCTTTGCCGCTTCCCCACACCGGCCGGCTGTTTGTTTCATGCGGCCAATTGACCTTCAATACTCCGACCGACGGCGGGAACATTCAGTCAGCCGTAGCGTCTCAAAATACTCATTATACCGGCTGATGGTCTCAGAGCACTCGTCGAATGAAGTATTGGACCGCTCGAGCGTCCTATTCTGAGGAGATATTTTTAATATCCTCATGACAAGCTGATTCCGGGCGACGTTGTTTGTTTGGAGTGGCCTGCGGATGGATCCAAATTCAATCTCGAGGACTATCAAGGGAGTTTTCTTCTCCAAGATCCTCGGAAGAGAGTCAGACGTTTGATCGACATCTCACCCGAAGGAAAGCTCAAGCCCGTGTTTCGGCGATTCCAGAATCGATCTCCAGGAGGCACGCTCCGGGAACGTTCCTGCGGGCTCTGCAAGCGAACGTTCCATTTTGACCCGCGCAGTCGCGTGGTCGAAGAGCTTGGCCTTGCATCCCGCCCCGCTTCCCGGGATAAGGTACGGTTCTTATCGATCGTGTTCCACCTCGATTTGAAGCGGGGAGCGAATCGAATATCTCACCGTAAGTCGAACTTCTAGATCGATTCCTTTCCCATGTTCTCCGTCCGATACGATTTCAGCGGAGAAGTTTCATACTCGATGGATGGATTCATGAAGATAATCGTACTGCAAGCGCCCTCCATTCGGCTATAAGAAATAAACGTTGCCGTAGCAACGGCCGTGTCGACCGTAGAGTACCGTTCGGCGTTCGAAGTCAAATCCGTACTTCGCTTCGGAGCACCTAGGTGCTTGGTTAAGGATCAGCGATTGGCTACCAATTAACGTCGATATCGAGGAGCGTGACCGCTGTCACGGGCCGATTTCTAATCCATCCATTTTTATCACTGACGGCTCGGTATCCCGGGGCCCCGTGGAGCCGAGCGAGGTGTTGGCAGGAGACTCCGCGCCAAAGATCACGTCATCATCGGTCTGTCCCCAGTTCCTGTGTGTTGTGCTGGCGAGACTTGCCAGCCAAGTTTTCGGTGAATTCAAGCAGCAGAGCTCAGCGCTGGCCTCCCGGTGGCTACCTGCCATACCGTCAGTGTAAAACCAGACTGGCTCAGACTTGGGACACCCAAACGTTCTATTTTCGTGCGGGGGGAATATTGAACAAATTCAGAATCGGCTGATGGGAGAGTTGATACAATGATGTTCGTGATCTTTGCTGATGGTTCGAGCGCAATCGGGCGGTCTCTTATTTGTCTCCAATACCGAGTTTCGGTCAGATAGACTTTTAGCTTGGACAGCCAACGTTAGAGTTTGGGCAATCTACCTGAATTATTATGAATAATGCGGAGTAGCGCGAAATCTCTCTGAATGAGGCTGCTGGAGGTTGCAGTGCTGCAACTGAGGGACGAGCTTTGGATGCGAGGGGAAAAAGGGGCAGAATTCCATGTCATTTTGGCTCCTAGGCTCAGGACCTGAGAGATCTCGAGTGTCTACCGCGAAGGACCTACCGTGAATGTGCCTCTGTTCTGGCCTGTAGCTTGAAAACGAGGTATCTGACGGATATGTTCAGTGGCATTCCGAAACTGATCGCGGCCCTATGGGATGGTTCGTTTGGGATTCATGAGCAACTTACTGAAAATCGCGATCATTCCCACATATCGATCTCCACATTCTTCATGACAGATTACAAGCAAAGCTCTGGGGCTTCCAATATATCTAGATAACTTTCAGTGTTTCGCGAGTCTTGAGAATTGCACTGGCCGTCCGTCCAGCAGCATCACAGCTCCCGGAGCTTTTTGACTTCGATAGTTCGTGGAGCCCAAGATGCCTTGTCTTCCGGAGGTTTCGTGTTTCGGATTTATTCGATTTTCCCGGATCTCCTCGGAGTTTTTCTCTCGTCCCAAGTATTTTACTTTGGAGACTCCCATACGGAGCTTGCCCGGATTGAGCTTCAGGTTTCCCTCTCGACAGCGCTTGAAATACTCCCTCAGGTCAGAAAGATTTTCCTCGTGGCTTTCTCCACGTATTAGGATGTCATCAACGATGACCGACTGGGCGGGTGGATGGTCACGGTCTTAGAAACCACACTCTTGAGGGGTCTTCCTCTTTTTCCGAGCACTGAGGTTCCGTCTAGCACTTCTGTCGTACTTCATTCGCGCACCTTAAATCTTGTTGACGGAGTGCTCGCTCTCTCGCCGGTTTTCGGCTGCAGCGCTGACTGCGGTTTCGGCGGAGCTCGGGCCCGTGAACGCGGAGCGTCCGAGAACATCCAAAATGTTCGAGTTCTGTTCTATTGCTTTGTAGTAGCTTCTCTTCAAGATCTGTGCTGGACACACCGAGTACCAACCTGTCTCGGATCAGTCCTTAGAATCTGCTTGAAAATCGCAGTTTCCAGCGACTACCATGACTCTCTCTATGAAGCGCTCGACCTCCGCTCAAGCATATGATGAAATTTTGTTTCCTACAGTTTTTCTTTCCGTAAGCATCGAGACGATGCTTCTTCTCCGCGCTCTTCTCCTCGCTTGCCTTCAAAGTTGCAATCTCCTCTGGTATCCCACCGGGAACACCCGCATGGAGAGCGCGGAGCTTTGATCTAGCGGCCCAGGGCTGCATGGAGTCGGGCTGTGTGCTTTCGGGGGTTTCCGCGAGAAGGTCGTCGGAGGCGTAGTTCAGGAAATCCTCCTTGCGCTCGAGCCATTGCTTGGCGAATAGGGGAAGCGGGCGTGCAAAGGGTAATTCTATTTTCACAAAGACCGACATCATGAATTTTCCGGGACTTTAACCCCTTTTGACACCACTTTGTGCTCAAGAAACTACGGTCGGAAGTCGGTGATGCGAGTTTGATGGAGCTCATCGATGACACGGATTTATCGATGTATCGTCAGGTAGCGCTGTGCGTTTAGGCGACCTTATTAGAATCCACTCACAAACAGCTCTCGCCGCTCGAGAGACCCGACGGGGTGCTCAACTGTGCCGGAATAGCCTTCCAACGTGTTAGCTCATTAGACAGATCGCAATTACCGTAAGAATTCCAGTACGGGCCCCTCTCCAATAGTAGCCCGTCTCCGATAGAAGCCCCTCGGCGGGATTTTCGAGTCGAACAAAAGCCTCACTCCAATAGCAGACCTTCTCGGGCAGGAGCCCTTCAAGGGGAATCGAGTCAGATTTCCGAGAAGCTCTGGTCCAGAACACACCTCGAGTTTCAGGAGTCACGCGAAATCCAGCTTCCTGAAGTCTCTTCTTCCTTTTCACCGTCATTGCACATCTGCGCGTAGAATCATGAGGAGCGCGGGCTTGTATTGGAATATCTACGGCATACGAATCAAAGTACGAACGTACGTACATTGGGTTTGCATCAGACGCTCTCGGCTGCTGCGAACAGAAAAAGAAACAGATTGTGCGAAAAAGACATGTTCAAGGAATGAATGAGACCAGAAAAAGGGTGGATTCAAGAGCGGTTCTGCATCATTCGGAGATATCGGCTCGCACTCGGAATTAGGCATATTCCGATATATATCCTCGAATACCTCTCGAATTCGTTTCCGTGCGCGTCCCCAGATGGAGCTCCTCCTCGGGACGATGTGCAGCTCCCGAAGTGAAGACCTATGGTTTCGTCATGAAATGAGTTGAGCGGCGGCTTCGCACCCCGAGAAGGAGGAACTTCAACGCCGAGAAAAATCTTCGATATACCCACATTCTTATTCACCCGAGTTTGGGTGTCGTCACCGCACCTGTTGTCGTCAGTAAGCAAAAATTCTCATACATAGATTCATCCTTAAAAATACCGGTAGTGGCACGAGAGCGAGCTCAGAATCCCTCCCGGGCCACAAATGAGACTCTCCCCGCCGGAAGGAAAGGCAAGAAGCGCTCGCGAAGGAAAATTTCCGGCAAATATATCCACGATGCCTTGCTCAATAGTATCTCCGATTCGCCGGATGATATTATCCTTCTCCTTCAAGCTGCGCAACTCCTTGGCGTCGAGTCTCCCCAGCCAGGACAATCGGCACTCTTCTCGACTATCGCGACTTTCCCTTCAGCTGCGAGCCCCCGGCTCGGCCTGGAGCTTGTCGCACCACATCACTGTCCGTGTGGAGTGGATGTTCTACCGAGGGCTCTTCATAGTTTGAGAATAGGTGGACAGAGTATAACTTTGGGATAATTAGGTGTCAAACTCGAATTCGGGGCGGGCTGTTCCCGGATGCTGGAACGGTTCGCGGGTCGAATCGGAGTTCCATCTCCGATCGAGGTAAAAACACAGTTTGGGGAGCGCCATCGGACAACAAGATGCCTTCAGTTTATTCGCTTTCTTGGAATTCGATAACCTCCCGTATTTGACGAGGAACATGGATATTTTTCCTGTCATCGTTTGCCTGCGGACCATGTAAGACGCCTCACGACCTCCATTACCCCTGAAGTCTCCGATTCTAAAGAGGTCGTGGCGGTGCGCGACGCTGCTACTAGACGAGACTGTCTCATCCGAGACCTCGTCACCGATTTCATGTTCTTCATCCTCAAAAAGTATCGTTCGCAAAGACATGTACTCCCGAAGACTGCCAGCGTATTCATTGCATTCCTTCGGGTTCCCGTATGGTCCTCTGGGGTTAACGACTCGTAAAAACGGGAGAGTTCTACCGTCGCAAACTTGTTTCGAAGATCGGTGTTGTTTTGAGGCTCGGCTAGCTGTCCGCTGCCACTGCGACATCCATGGTGAAAGGAGAAGAAAAGCGGAGCATTCGGTCTTCGAGTACCCGGACGTCTTTCTCCGAAAAGCTTCTTGAACTCTGTTTCCAAGCTCTTCAGAATGAGTACGTCGGATTCATAGCCATACTACCCCAGATCTACCCTTTCCGCGAGGTGGGGTAGATCAGCCGAGCTCCCTCGGCAGGTCAACACTTCTGTGGTGAACCGGTGGTCTTCAACTCCGCCGTGATAGGCTTCAACGAGCCCGGCAGTGGGGTTGAGCCGGGGCTTGTCATCTAGGGACAGTCGACCGCCATTGCGAAATCCCACAAAGTGCCTCGGAATCATACTATGCTACAGTAGGGACTACCTACGCAGGCGAACAAGAGAAAGAGTTGAAAGAGAATTCCACGGTAGCGCTCAGACGAATGTGCACCACGTCGCTGTGGGACTTCAACAGATTCGAGATGACCGAGGGACAGTGGAAAGCGACGCCACCCTCCAAACTTTCGAGGTCCCTTCCGTCAAGCGTCGCCGCCAGATGGCCAGCGGATGGGAGATGTTCGGCCCTGGCGGTGACGCTTCCGTTTTACGTGAAAGGAACTTATTTTAGCAGGTCTTGCACCTCTCTGTGCCGTTCACTGGTTCTTTGAAATGACTCTTCATCCTTTCCTCGGGTGGAAAACGGAGAAATATGTCGGAAAGTGTGCGTAATCCAGATTGCTTTGGTAGGAGACTCCGGGTTCCTGATCAGAGGGGGGTGGGTTTGAATCTTCGGAGACCGAGTCTCGAAGATGCCCCTTTCGAACTCTGCAACTTCTGCTGCTTTGGACCGAGCTGAATGTTAACATCTCGGGTATCGCCAGTGGCTTTGCTCCCGGGAACGAGTCTAGAGAGCAATAACGGTGCCCTGGAAGATCGACGCCGAGGACATGCGGCTCCGGAGATTCCGTGAAGAAAATCCGTCGGCAGCAGGAATCGTATCCGCGCCGGCGCCGTGTCCCGCGTGATCGGCGTCACTCCACGAATTGTAAGAGGCCTTTCACGAGGTGGCTCCGACGAATGAAGGGGAGGAATGCACGAGAAGGGTCAGACGCGCTAGCCACCCGCCGTAATAATAACACCCGCCGGTCAGGATAGGGCTCTAGCTGTCGGCATACCGGCTCCAAGTCTGGTCCGGATCCCTAAGCTTCAGCGATGTTGATATCATCGTTATAGAACGCGAATGCGATGGGGAAATTCGAGGTTTCACTCTCCTCCACGTGAGCACGGCCCAAGCGAGAATCCTCGGATTCAGTTTGGCATGTTGCACCGGTGTCTGCAAGTCGCGAACATCCTCCCGAAACGCGAGCCACTATTATCCTGGAGATTGGAACTTTCTCTTGAGGGATTTTCCCATAAGAGGCTCATCGTCGCGGATTCTTGAGGATTCATGAGGATTTTGCGGGGTCTGGAGTCAAGAGCGCGGAGTTTCGTCCTTGAATTTCCGGGATTTCGCTGTGCAGATTATGGACAGCCTCGCTTAGCACGTGCTACAGGAGTACTAAGAAATACTTATGGAATACCAATGGGGATCTTCGAACGCGAAATAGGGTACGAGCTAGCCAGCTCCACCCAATTTTGAATTCTAGCGCCGAACCCTCGGCTCTCGAGTGTTCTGCTTAGCGGGAGGCCAAGGAACGATTCGATCCGCACTCGTACAATGCACCTCACGACGCACTCTTGACAGCCAAATCAACGATACGTTACAAGACACACAGAGCCGCGAGAGATCGCGATGCGGGATCAGTCGTGCTTCGTCTGACCCGAGACGAGACCAAGAGGCGATCGTTAACTTGGCATTGTTTACGTGTTCTATATCACTTGACTATCGGAGGGAGACTGAGAAGCTGCAAAGCAAGGATTCGGGGGGTCCTCTCTCGGCTTCGGATAGTCTAGGGAGCATCATCCGCTGGTTCGGCATTGTCCCCGGGAGCCCGCGTTCACCTCCCAGGGAGGATATCTTCGGAGCGCCTGGAAGAAGTTTTCGGGCCGCCCGCTCAACATCCGGTGCTAAGCAAAGATCAACAGCATATGTTGACTCCGTTCTTTTGGAACGAAGGTCCCCATAGAATTGGATACGTCCTTTTGGAACGGGATCCTCGTAGGATCACATAAGATCCCCGGACCGTATCTTTCAATATACTTTCTTCCCCCGGGGGAACGACTTACTTCCGTTCCCCGTTTGTGCTGCTGCGACGAGGCGGCGAGCGCTAGTTCGGCTGTTCAGAGCTGGTCAATCGAGTGTCGAAAGTGTAGTCTGTCAGAATTTTGACGGAGCTGTGACCCACGGAAAAGTGAGCTGCTCCAGCAGGCATTCGGGATGATGTGACAGCTGCAAGTGCGGAATTCTGAACTCGGTTCGCATCGTGATGGAGGCTGAGCGAATTTTGCTGTCTACGGTCGAAGATGCCGAGAAGCGAAGACAGCAGGAGCACGAACATCTCCTTAAGGAGATCGAAACTAGCGATTCAACATCCGTCGGTCATGTTCTCAGGTAAAATCAGCGCGCTCGGAAACCACTAGAGTGAGATAAGCAGATCGACACGCTGGTCCCCCGAATCGCTCGGGACTGTCATCATTGCCCTTTCAGCTTTCTGTTTACATCTCAGACGTTCTCATTGTTCCCGCTCGGTCTGATGATTATCTAAGTCAGCGAACGCCCAGATCGGCTTTTCACGGCACGTGACACCCATGATCGGATGACGGCAATAATTCCCCGAGAAGTCTGCCTCCGCGGGCAAGCGGTCTCCGAGATTTTCCGAGGGGTCTCCTGGCTTCCGGTCTCACCTACGAGCCTTGAGAGACATCGACCTCCCGGACTAGCGCAAGGGAATCCGCGAAAGTCCTGGTCTGATACCGCAGCGTCTGTCATGCGGTTTCGCCGATGAGCAAAAACACTGAATGCTGGTTGGAGCAGCTAATTCTAGAGAAGCACAATCATTAGCTCGGCCAAGATTCGGCGCCCGCGAATTCACCTGTTTCGCTCTTGAATTGCCTACTCTTCGTAGAAACAAGAGATTCCAACGGCACTCGTCAGCTCGTCACGCAGGCATTACATCAGCTCACCGGATGGAAGAATTCGGGAGGATGAGAGGGTGACAAACCCGGATTTCTGGTCGGTAGAGCAATGTTGCTCTGACAATAACTGCCAATTATCCTCAGGACAACAGTTCTGAATCGCAGCGAGACGGCCTTGATTTATGCAAGAAGTCAGTTTCCGGACTTCCTGCGAGCGGGAAGTTATTCCGACGGATTCTCCGAAGCGTCGATTTTTCTCTTTGAGTATCGGTATGCTCCTTCTTTGATTTTGCTCATTGTTCTTCTTTTCTTTCTTAAGAGCCATCTACGATGGGGACGATCACGCGAAGTTTTTGGAGAAACTCCGGGCGCGTATCGACGAGCATTCGGGTGATATCCAGAAAATGTGCAACTTCCATTACCAAGGTTTCATCGATTCAATCAACGAATTGCTGCAAGTCAAAAGTCAAGCTGCCAAGCTCAAGGTCTGTCTAATCTTTAATCTAGAATCTCCCAGCCCCTATCCGAGTTTTGTGATCGCATCTGAGAGCGTCGGATGATGTCTGATATTTCTTCCGTGTAGAAAGAAGTCTCTGAGATCCACCAAGAGCTTGGTCACAGCACGGAAACAGCCCTGGCTAAGGGTGAAGCTCTTGTCAAAGTACGGAGAACCCAATGCAATATCAAGGCCGCGATAGAGGCGCTGTCCGTTTGTCTACCCGTGCTAGACATGTACTCGAAATTGTCGGACCAGATGAGCGAGAAACGGTTGGTGATAAGAATCACGAAACAAAAATATCTCTGTATAGCTCCGCCGAAATCCTCCGAAATGACGCTTAGAGACCATGTTCTGAATTTCCAGCTACTACCCGGCTCTGAAAACCATCGAACTCTTGGAGCACACTTATCTGCCTCTGATAAAGAAACACAAGTTCGCGAGCGCAATGGAGCAGAAATTACCTCGCTTCAGGAAACATATCGAAGAGGCCAGCATGACGGAGCTCAAAGATTTTCTCGAAAGTATCCACGAGTATTCGGCCCGCATTGGACAGAGCGCCATACAACAGGTATCTAATGCTGGTTTATCCTCGAACTTATCTCCAGCTGTTCGATCGATGTTGTCGCTCATCTTTCATCATCATTAGGGCTGGGAAGTAGGCGCGATCGCGCCAAAAGCCGTGAATTTTCACGGTATTTTCAGGCGATCCTCCGTAGGAAGACAATGGGGGGTGAAAATTGCCGTAAATTTTCGAGAAGAATATTTCCGTGAATTCCCAGCTTTAATCATCATGAACCAAATGATCACCACTTCCGGGAAACGACTAATGTCTCTGTGAAATTCCAGGCGACCGAGCAATATCATCGAGAAGTTGATGGCCTTGTGAATGGTTCCGTCAGCGGCGCAGTGAAGCTCAAAACGAAATCCGATCTTGACGACGGTCTCGGGAAAGGGGCTCAAGATATCGTTGACTTCAGTCCCGTGTACCGCTGCTACCATATATTCACAGTTCTAGGAGTCGGAGAGAAATTCCAGGAATACTATCAGAGCAGCCGCGCTGAACAGGCGAAAATAGCTCTAACGCCTTCAGTGAATACTTTATCTTCGCTTGATGGGTATCGTCAGTACTTCAATGAAGTCACAGGATTCTTCGTTGTTGAGGAACACATCGCACATACTGCTGGAGGCCTCCTGTCTCAGAATGATTTGGCAGCCTCGTGGGCCGAAGCTGTAGAAAGAGTGATAGGTGCCCTCCAGACCAGCACTGGGTATTGTACAGAGGCGCCTATGATCCTCAAAATCAAAACGCTCATCACAATCTTCGCGTACACTCTGAAAGTGAGTTGAGGCCGGAATCTGGCATATCCGAGGATCCTCGCTCGAATCCTCTCCGTTTGGAGAATAAATTCAAATATGAGTTTTGGTTCCAGGGCTACGGCTACAAAGTAGATCCTCTGATGTCGCTTTTGATGGAAGTCTACGAGCATTACAATGAAATTCTCATGAAAATGTGCAAAGATTCCTTCCGCCAACTTTTCGAAGAGGATACGTATCATCCGATGCAAGTCGATACGGAAGAGGAATACTGGTAAGCTGGATCGCCCGGGATGGTGATTCGTAAGGTGATTCCGGGACATGAGTGGATTTCACTTACTGGCTCTCCTGTCCCGCTATCCGTCGAGGATTCTTGACAATATCGAGTATGCCTTTTCTTTTTCAGTCGGGTGCTGAGCAAGTTCCCGTTCAGGGATGAGGTGCTAGAGAGATCTCCCTTCCCGAGGAAGTTTCCGTTTTCCAGTTTCGTACCAGCTGTCTACACGCATGTGAAAGATTTCATCGGCGAATCTCTCAAGTTCCTTCAAGACCTCAATCTAAGGTGCGTACTCCCCCCCTCCTGCGATCGTCGAACAGGTTCTCGTCTTCAAAGAGCGTTTGTTCCATAACCAGAGCTTTTTTCCCCGCCCTCAGTCAATCAGAAATCGAAGACAAGGTTCGCAAGTCCACAAATCTGCTACTCACCCGAACTCTGAGCGGATCCCTGACTGCTCTCATCAAGAAGCCTTCATTGGGTCTCCTCCAGCTGATTCAGATCACGATAAACACAAATTATCTCGAGGATGCGTCATTTTTCCTCGAAGACCACATCCAGTCCATCTTCAAGTGAGTGTTCTGGTCGAGGAGTTGGGCTATTTCATCAGGAGCACAACAAGCAAGACATTCGCTTCGATTATCCACATCTGTATTCCACCAGGTCATCAAGCAATAAGCATCATGTATCGAAGCTGCAAGGCAAATCCACGTTCAAGGACTCGAGGAAAGACGCAGAGGACCAAATCTATGAGCAGATAAAACGAAAAATCGACGAGAGCATCGAATTGGCGAATTACGATTGGCAAGCAACGGAGGCCAAGGGAACCGCGTCGCCCTACATGTTGGATTTGATAGCCTTCCTCAATAATGTCTTCCAAGCTTTCACAAACCTGCCGGTGAGTTCCCGCTCTCAGCAAATTCCAGCTCCGTCTCACATATACATGATTCATGCTTATCCTGGATCCATTCGACTCCATCCGGCGATCTCCCGGACAAACTCTGTTCGTCTCGCATTTGGACCGCATCGTGGACAAATTCGCCGGCGTCGAACAGGGCCCATATCATGGAGTTTTTATTTATGAGGAATTCAGCGCTGGAACTCGATCCGAATCACATCTCCTAATGATGGTCGATGTTTTTTCCCGTCGACGTGAAGCTCCCGAAAATCGTGCAGTCTCCTTTTGGATGGTGCATGGACGCAGTTTGCTTCAGAAATGCATGCCGATTGGAATTTTCGCATTATACGGAGTTTTCAGTTACGGCTCGCGGAACACCATGCGATGATGTCCTTCACCGAATCCGCCGTCCTCAGTTCACTTTCTTTTGGCTTCCGTGGGCGGATACTGAAGCTCTTAGTCGTGACATCGCGAAATTTAGCCGTATAATTAGTGGCGGGGACGTACGTGATCCGAAGTTGTATTTCAGTGTTTGAGTTTTTCAGTTTCCGGAGGAACCTCGTTTCTAACGTTTTATTTCGTTCCCGTTTTTCTTCTCGCGAATCGTCTTGATATGCATGCTGTTCACAGGTTCGATACGATGTCGCCGAATTTAAGGTTCGTACTCTCACAGAAGCCGACTTCTTCCGGTGGCGGTGTCTTTTGAGTCTGTCTGACTTCCTGTCTCTCTTGGGAGAATTCTGTCTGTTCTCCAGACAGGTCCCCGATCCTGTCGCCGGACACCTTCCAGCGATCGATGGTCTGATTACGTGCTTGTTCTTGTGGTTTGTGCGTGGAGAAGCATGTCATTCCAATGCATGTTTTAGCCTTAGTCGTGACACTGTCGGAGCGTGTGTGCTTTGCTCGAACGCCTAATTCAAGAGGTCGTAGCTCAGGGCCTGTATCTTGCTACCGCTGCTTTCAATGAGCTCTCTGGTCGGATTTCGGGGTGATGGGACGCATAAGGAGCTCATCAGAGCGGCTAACATTTATTCAAACTTCATCCTTCTCCATGGAATCTTCTAGGATTTCGTGTAACATACAGGTGACGGATGTTGCGGAATCCGAGGCTGGGACGCGCTATCTGACGTAATAATGTGTTTCAGGACAAAGTGGCTCAGACGGCTTGTATGACCGCTTGCCAACACCTTTCCAAGAGGCTATTGGATCTCCTACGAAACGATGAAGTCAAATCAATATCGACGGGGGCTATCGAACAATTTAATCTCGATCTTATCCAATGTGAGCAATTCGCAAACTCGGAGCCCGTCCAAGGCTTGAAGGACCAAGACGCTCTGCCGCTGTTCTTCGTTGAGCTCCGGCAGCTGGTCGAACTCGTCATGGACGAGGACTGGGCTACTTACGTTCAAGACTACGGCAAGAATAACGTCAAGTACCTGCGAGTCAATGCCATGACTGCTCTAATCATCCTGGAAAAGTGAGCGTCTGTTTCCGCAAGATTTTCCCTCGATCCGATGCCGGTTCTCAATCCCAGTTTCGTTCTCGGCAAACGATTGCACGGTGCCCGTCATTGTCGACATCACTGTCGTTCTAATTCATGGTATCTTCGAACTACAGGGTGTGTGCAGCGGACAAGAAACGCAACACTTTGTTGAACTTCAACCAACGGCAGAAAGAACGGAAGCGTGTTCAAGAGTCAGCCATGAAGCAACTGAGGATGCTGACACAGACGAACGGGATTTTCACGCATAACAACAACGCCCTTTAGTTAGGCGTAGATGTACCGAGAGGCATTGCGTCTCCGCCGCGCATAAGTTCTTGCGAAGACACAATAATGAGTATCTGATGCCATAAGAAACTCCTTGAAGTATCGCCGAGAGCATTTACGTAGACTCTTCGAAGGAGCAACTCCTAGCGGGAACTGCTGGACATGTGGAACGATGTGTTTACTTCAAGTCTGTCTCGGTGGTACTTACAGCGACCGAAGCAGACATATGGATAGACCGTACTCTTTCGTTCGTCAGCGAAAATATTGAGGTCACAAAGAGCTAGTTCTCAAGATCAGCTAGGAGTAGCGCGACGTTTTTGCATAACGTTTTCGTTCCGGGCCACTTTATTGTAAAAAGTAATATTCTCTTGGCCCAAGTCCAGCAGGAGCAGCGGAGCAGATGTATGATGACCGATGGTGGAAAAATATACACAGAATATATATCTTTATTTTAAGCGGATCTTATTGCCTTTTCTTCGACGGTCTAATATCTCGATCGATCCGATCGAGTAACCATGCCTTAGCTTGAAATTCGTTCGGGTGAAGCAATACTCCAGCATGAACTCCAGGATAGATAAGTTAGGTTTTATTAGAGAGAAATATGTATGTATACTGTGAACTGGGCATATCATCGCTCGGCTGGTCGAAGGCGAGACCTGCATGAACACAACTCTGGGCTGCGAGACTTTCAGAATTTTTTCATCTCTTGAATAGTTCAATCTACAGAATTCACGGATCCTGAGGCGTTTCCGCTCAATCCGACGCGAACGGGCCCGGTCTCGTCTGCTTTTCAGGAATTCTTCAATATATACATTGACACATCGACTGTCTACAAATCACTGGTGTACCAATTGGAATTGATAGTATCTGGGTTTATATTAGGGTTGTCGTATTCCGATTCGACGTCCATCACCCCGGTGTGCATTGGACTGCTGTAGTTCATCAGCGGACTCAAAGCCCCGGTCGAAATATTGTCGATTTTGACTTCCTGCCCATAGCCTGGAAAAATACATTATGTTTCAGTATTCCATATTATTCTATCGACCGGTGTAGCTAACCTAAAGGCTTCTCGCATAAAAATCACACGCAATCCGAGGAACAAAGCCATAATAATCGATGAGATCAGCGCGCCTGCCATCCGGTTTCCGGCAGGCAGGAAGACTCAATGCGACTCCGAGAAATCGATCTTCATGCGGTTCGCTAACAAAACTCTTGACCCAAAAAATGAACGGAACGAGATGAACAGGCGAATCGCTCCTCAAAGCAGAGAGAAGCGATCAGGCTGGATGCGAGAAGGTTTCATCTCATAACGAAACGTCTGCCTCATGTCCTCCTCCGGGAGCGCGGGACAACAGATGAGATGGGTACCATCGAAATCTCAGACTCACCTCAATCCGGAATCCCCTCGAGCAGCGTCAGTGATTCGGGGGTGATCGAGGATAAGGTTAGTCTTACAAATTTAAAATTTCTCCGTCCTAAAAATTGTTTTCACGACTGGGTGCGGTCTCGGTGACCTCGCTCGATTGCGATTCGTTCCTCATGTACGGATCGCTTCGAGGTTCTAATTGAATGTCGCCGCTCTAGCAGGGCTGAGACGAAAACTCTGGACAGGAGTCCTCTCCCCAATGGACGCTCTGGGCTGATTGATAACCTGCCCTGGTCCGGATTCCGAGGAAGTAGGAGCGTAGTGAATTACTTGCCATTCGATGATATGCACTCACAAAAGATCTTCCGGCTGGGACCACGCGTTATAAATTTAAGCTGTGTTTCGCTCGTCCCAATCCACTCTCTTACAGCCATCCATGTTTCGCGCTCGTTTCGCGTGCGGTATTATAAATTATGGTGATGTAGATATTCCAGTTATGTTATTGGACTGAACTGTTTCATCAGTACATTAAGCTTCGACAGAACTTCCTCAAAGTAATCAGGCATTGATTCGGGAGGAGTCTGGTATACTCATTGTGAAAGTCGTTTTCAATGGATCTCTCGTCTCTGTCGTATTAAGATCGCCTGAGCCCCTCATCTCGAATAAGGTTATCGGCTTTTCTCCACCACGTCTCTAGGCTCGTCTAAACTTTGTTCTCGAAAGTTGTTCATGGGTCATTCGTTTGAAAATGTTTGAGGTATGAGGTCGTTCCCACCTCAATAGGACTAGTTCGATGTTTTGATTAGAGATTGTTGCTCAAAACAAACGCCTCACCCTGGGCTGCGTAATTATTATTGTTGTTCTGAGCGGGACGGGGTCCACCCGGAACTCCTTGAGGAGGTGCCGGATACATTGCAGGGTTATAGCCGTCGGGGTCGAAGCCTAGATCCATGGGGTCGCCGTGGGGTGGTTGAGGGGTCACGTGGTCTCCAGGTCGCATCAGACCGGCATTGAGCTCCATGGAAAGTCTCTTTTTGTAGTCCTGTGATTTGTCATCGGACATTCGGAAAAGTACTGCTGCCGCATAAGTGGCTGTAAGAGGAACTCAGTGTTATTCGAAGCTTGCTCTCATGTGACTCCCGCTCTTATCAGAATCTACGAGAGAAGCACACGCGCAACGGATTTTCCGGTGATGTCGAGCGACTTACCGACTGCTTCGTTCCCAGATCTCAAAAGTTCGGTAAGGGGTCCTGTCGCTCCGTCTGCTTCGATTTGGTCGGCGCCTTCACGATCCGCCGCCAGTTCGCATAGTACACCAGCTGCGACTCGCTGCACGTTTTCAACCTGTGGGGGCGTTGAAAGATAGTTTTCATACGAGCTCGAAGCGAGTGCCCAATGTGGACTTCCTCTGGGGCAGGGCGGACCCCTGTCCGAACGTCTAGATGAGGTTTAGCGTGAATCGGACTCACCTCTGAGTACAGAAGTTGAACGAAGACCGGAATGACGTGCAGTGAACGAATCAAAGCGCGATTGTGGCCCTCTTTCGAAAGAATATGAAGTGCTCCCACGGTGCCTTCGACGATTTCCTCCATTCCCACACCGTCGATCAAGGGTGCGGGACCGCCGCTCGCTCTGCTCGCCGTCATGTCACCATAGGCCTTGTGGAGAATTTGGGTGAACCTCTGAATGGCTCCGTGATCCCGTAGAGGAGCGTGGTTGTCGGGATAAAGCGCTAAGTTCCGAATGAGTCCTATGACTGCCTTAATCAGAGGCCACCTAGACGGCGGATGCAGGAGTTTGACGATCACTTGTAAGCCGTACGTCCTCCGGATTGCTTGTTGGGCGAGTTCGGCTTCCGGATGGCGACAAGTCAGATGTCGAAGGGCACAAATTGCAGGCTCGGTGATCTCTTCACGGTCGCCGGCTTGGATGACCGTGTTCACCAGGGCCTCGCATCCTCCCACGCGGCAAACGATGGATTTGTTCCGTTGGTTATTGCACGTAAGATTCGATAGGATGCCGGCTGCACATGTAACCACGTTCATGTCCTGGGATGAGAGCAGGGAAACGAGTCTTCGAAGCAGTTCTTCGAGATTATCCTGGAAGGAAAAATTATTCGTAAGTACTCGGTAGAGGTCGAGAGAGTCGATGTTGCGGAATCAGGGGTGGAAGATCCCGAGCGCGATTCGACTCAATGGAGGACTCTCAAGCGAATTCTGTCGGGAGAGTGTTTCGAGCTCTCTCGAAGGATCACCTGTCGGATGGCAGCATCAGATAGATTGCGAAGTGTCCAGAGACAGTTGAGGACCAGGCGTTCAGATGAGTTGTTCAGATGCTGAGCTAACGCCTGCACACCACCAGCCTCCACGATAGCTGGCTTATTCGAGCAGCACACTGATAGCACCTGCGGACAATCGGCCAAGCTTTCATTAGGATATGAATATCGTGAGATATATATCGAATGATATACATTTGTTATACTATGTATCTATCTCGATGATTTCTCGTATCGAAATTCGTCACCCTGACCCTACCTTGAGCACTCTGGTGGTGGTCCACAGCAGTTTCTCGTATGAGTAAATTCGCAAGATCCGGACGAGTTCGGTTGGTCCTCCCGAGGCGAGAATGACCAACTTCGACTCCTGATTTCCGTAGGCCAGGATCTGCAGGCAGTCGGTGACGATTGCCAAGAATTTCACGTTGTTCCTCTGGAGTAGCGACACCATTTTCTGGAGTCCTCCAGCGAGTCGGACCGCCATTTTGGATCCATCCTGGTGCAATAGCAGGTTGTGGAGCGTTGTGATTGCGTAAAAAAGCACACTTTCCACTGGCGACGAGAGAAGTTTGACCAACGCGGATATACCTCCAGATTTGAATATGGCCAATAAACCTTGCTGGTGTTGCGACAAGTTATGAAGCGTGCCGGCAGCGTTGCGCGTCGTTTCCAGATCGTTCGAGGTTGTCATGGCCTTTACGAGAGCCGCCACCATTTGAGATGAATTCATGATGGCGTGCCGAGAAGCCTCCTTCCTCGAGAGCTGGTGAACCATGACGGCCGCCTGCCCGACCACTACTTGATCCTCGTCATTCAGCAGTTTTATTAGCTCTGGGATAGCCCGCGTGGCCAGGTCGGCATCGTCTTGGTAGTTGATCAGATTCACAACGGCATGTCGCAGCATTTGCGACGGTTCCGATAAACGCTGTACCGCTGTGGGTTGATTCGGGTCGTATTGGGTCGATGGAATTTCGAGACCCTCGTCGAGAGTCTCGGGAAACATCGCGGCCCGGACTCTCTGCGACCTCGTTTGGCTCAGTTGTTGGCCAACGTCGTCAACGCTCTGATCTCCTCCCATATGACTTCCGTAGCTCCTCCCCGAGTTCGAACCGTGATCCCAATCGAACATCAAGCCGTCCTCCGGCTGTCCGGTGCAAGACACTGGCCCTGCGCTCATGATTCCTGAGTCATGACCCGTACCAGTATTTCCTGCCAAGTACGAATCCTGTTGCCACATCACAAGTTCCTGTTCCCGGGAAAGATCGGTGCCGACCACAGGCCCTCCTCTCTGTTGTGGTTGCTGCAGCTGTTGTTGTGAGACTGAAAGGCCATCAATCCCCCGATTGAGTACCCCGTATCAGGCACGACATGATTGAGATGAACCGAATACACTTCCGAACCGTCAAAGATGGAGCAAGTTTCAAGCCCTCGGACGGAGACGGACAGAGTATTTCTTTACGAGAGATTGACACTACTCGAACTAACCAGACTGTTGTTGGTGCCGAAGCACTGTTTGTTGAACGGTCGCAAAGCTCATTGTAGTTCTGAGCTCCACTGGACATCAGAGACGAGAGATCCACTCTGAAAGGCGCGAAAGATCCAAAGATCCAGCTTGGACAGGAAATAAGCTCTCCGGGTGCGGGAATGCGTGAACGGCGGCTCCGGTAGAGCCGTCGGAGCACTGCTTCCTACCTATGTGGAACGACAATGAAACCGAGCGTTTTGGCGACCAGGTCGTGGCCCCGCTCGCTTACTTGAGCCAACGGCAGTGGGACAATGAAAGGGCGTCACTTTCCACCATGACCGTCAACTACGATTCCTAATTTTCGCTTCCGCGAAAGGAAATGCTTCCATAAGGTTTCCAATAATTTTTCTGCAGCCGACTCGCGAAGAATCACTATCAGTGAATGAAAGTGAACACGACTGAAGCTACGGAACCGCGGCCTTGTTTCCCACAATTATTGTTATTATTGATCTAATTTATTTATTCGATTCTATAGTAAATCGAGGGAGGAGCGCTCCTTCCCCTCCCGAACGAGTGTAAGATCGGAACAAGCTTGCAAACAGAGCTCAGTACCGTCGCGGAGGAGGTCCGAGCGCGAGCTCCGCGACCGCCTCTCAAATACTTGGAACTGTCAGAAAATCGGAGCTGCCCGCTGACCGAGTCTATCGGGAGCTGTTCGAAAGCTGTCACTACGAACCACACAGCTGAGCATGCCTCGGTCCCTACAGTTCCTATCATCTGTATCGTGAACGATACGTACCTTTAAAACTCGAGCATCTTGGATGTTCGTGATCGCTATATTGCGATTATTCGGAAGGAGCTTCCAACACTCTAGACACACTTTGTTGGACGCTGTCGGTGAACATCAAAGAAACTGTGACGTCAGAAGCCTCCTGAGAGGCCGAGCCATGAGCGAGGACGAAGAACTGCTTCGAAAACATGGCGGCTCCCTCGCCCGCCGCCGCCTTATCCGCCTCTCGGTTTTCGAATTCGTCCACCGGTCCCACCGGGTCGGAGCGCTCCGTGTTCCTTCGTCCACTGGGAACTCCTTCCTTTTCAAAATAACAGGTCGGATGGATAGACGTACGCGTCGTGCAATGACGTCTGCCCGCTCTGTCTGAGAAAATTCGAGACGCTTCCTTTGTGATTTCGAAAAGTAATCAGCTCGCTTGGATCTCGTACCGCTACTGCTCCCCGAGCTCCCCCATCGCCACCCATGTCCCTTCCCCTGTGCACTCCGCTCGGAGGAGAGCAGCGGGCGGATGGATTCAAAGGAACGAAGGAAAACGAGGTCCTCACCTATGGATGGGTCGGCAGAGAGTATCAGGCGGCGAGATCGGGCGGCTCCTTACACCAGAGCCATTCCTGGATCCTAGAGAAATAGCAACGCTTCCATTCCTCACCTGTGGTGGGAAAATTCCCTCCGCGCCCTGGACAGCATGATCATGACTCATGACGACCCATGACCAGTCTAAGGGGTCAAGAGGCTAATATTTTGCGGGAACGCTCGAGCGAGCACCGATGTCGTTCATATGTCGCGCGGGATCGCGAGCGAGGTCATCTCATCGGGAAGGCGTACATGGATGGTGTCGTCCTCGAATGAATTCTTTGACCGAATTCCCGCAATTCGGACATCGTCATGAGGATGATTTTCCATCGTTCCACAGATGGGGAGATCTCTCTTCAGATTGAGGGAACAGCAAAGACTGAAAATGTGCCTAATCCGCCTGTGCGGAGATCGTATATTATCTGTACAGGTTGAATATCGAAGCCAGCTCATCCATGGTAAAACAGTCGGAATTTATTCTAATTTGCCTAGCGTAGCCGACAGCTCCTGACAAAATGCGTTCCCAGCGATTGGCTCTTCCTCGTATCTCGGCCTCGATGGAGCAGGGCACGAGGGCGAGGGCTTGGTACCGTCTTTTGTGCGTGAATACATATTTTCCTAGTGATAGTGATTCGAGATTGTTGGCAAATGCATGCGTTCGCCCAGCTGGTGATAGTGTAGATGGAAATGCATTTGCTGCTGTACAGTTTCGACGATGCGTTCTTCTGCTTTGACCAACGCTGCCTTCCCGCTCACGTATTTCGCGTGCAGATCCTGAACGAAGCTCACTGTGAAAAATATCGCTGCGTTCGTAGGATAGGCGCGTATCAAGGCAGAGTTGAGACCTCGGAAGAAGCTGCGACCGCCTTCCTGCGCATACATCGATCGGGCCGTTTGAGTCAATCCTTTCGCCGTGGCTGAACTCTGTATTCGGGATTTGATAACGTCCACGGGGTATGAAACCACCCATGAGACGACACCTGCCAAACCACCGGCCATCAGGAGCGCCGACGTGCTCAAGTTTTGCTCGTCATCGGATCGAAACATCGAGCTGTTCGTGAAGAACTCGTAGCTTGCGAAGTAAGCACCGAGAGCCGGTCCGTCACGGAGGAGAGTCGATCCAAGTCCTCTTGTCAGGGCTCTGAGACCTCCTTCTCTCAGGACAATTCTACGCACGCAGTCAGCCGGCCCCGCGTAAGTGGCTCGCTGTGTAATCGCGGTCGGTGTGGTATCGGCTTGTACCTGCAGTCGAGTTTTGACCAGTTCCAGTGGGCTCGTGACGAAACTTTGTACGGAGCCTGTAATGAAGACGACTGAAATTAATCATGACTTCTCCAAGTGTGGTCAACTATCGAGCTCCGGTCAGAACTCTCCGGTTGGCTGATTGATGGTTTGCGGAATTACCTGCCACCATTCCCGCGACGAAATGCGTTTTCAGTGAATCCTGGTCTGAGAACTGTCTCGAGGTACATCCGTAAACTCCGAAAACTATCGCGTTAACAACCGACACGCCGACCATCGGCGAGGACATCCCGCGGAACAATCCAGAAACGGAGTCCTTGGCAATTATGCTCCTCAGACAGTGGAATGTGCCCCGGTAGACTGGATTCCGGGGATCCTGCGTCTGGAGTCGTACCTTCACGGTGTCGAACGGATGCCCGACAAGAACTCCAGCGCAGCCTGATCGGAGAAGCAAACGTTCAGAATTCGTCCGAATAGGTCAGCCCGCCTTATTCTGGATCATCTCGTGAACGTCGGAATCAGGGGAAGAATACTTGCCGCCAATGCAACCGGCCACGAAATCCATATGCGTCGTCTGGTTGCTCGATCAGGGATTTTGGTCGATAGGCTGGTTACGGAGGGTAGTTTTCTTTGCTTGGAAATCTGGATTCCTGGAATAGCCAGACATGTATCCGGTTCTGAGCTACGCTCTCGCACTCTCCTGGCGTATCTCTCCCGCATGTCCGAGCGATTTGCTCTGACTACTTTTTCTTGTGCGAACTTTGACGTCTGCGACAGGACCGAGACACGGAACTCCAGCCCGGGGCTGTCAGCGGAGGCAAATCCGAAAACTCACTTTTGAATCGATGGAATTATACGGGTTTAAATCTGAACTTTCTGTACACTTGGAACGATTTTTCGTCTCTCAGGAGCGACTCGAGCCAGCTCATCCTAGTCAGAACTCATTCGTCATTTGCGTCTGCCAGTTCGGAGGATGATCACAAATTTAAGTATCGCGATGTGTTGTCCGCGGAGAGAGTTTTACTGCTTCGAAGACTTTTCCTTATCGGTCTATATAGCCGGACGGCTCGCTTTCGCGTTCGAGGTGCATCCTCAAGATGCGCATAGATTGCGGGCCGACCTCACACAAGCTGTACCTTCTCGCTGGCCGTACGCTGTTTCTGATACGCGTATTCCAAACACTCGAGAATCTTCGAAAAGCGGATGGGAGCATATGCACGCCTGGACGAATTTTCGTTCACCGTATCGAGCCTGGAAAATTCCTGCGAGTTTCTATCAGCGAGATCGTCCCACTCAAATGACCCCCACAAAACAGACCTCAAAAAGAGATCTATTTATGATAAACCTATGATAATTGTCTGTTTCGGGCACTCGTTTAAATTGGTTGTTGACTGCAAGGAAGGCTGCGGGCAATGCCTCGCTCTTCCTGCCCAGCATTGTTTTGCCACGAACATTCCATCATGCGTAATGAGAACTCTCGAAAAAACCGGTCGAGCTTTCCCAATCGCGGGGCTATAAACCAAATTCGAATTACCTTCCGGAGCGAAAGGTCCGTCTGCGTATCGTCGGGGACTCCTTTAGACACCGTAATTCTTCGAATAGGAGCCAGGGTCGTCTCGTGCATTATGTGCTACATAATGCGCAGGCGATCGTTCTATCTCCCGACGATAGAGCTCTCACGGAATTCAGGGAAATTTAATGTAGCCCGACTATCGATCTTCAGTCGGATCATCGTTTCTGGAATGACCGGTTCGCACATCGAGACGAATTCAGCCCCACGAGGATCAAAGCCAGTACTGGAACATCATTGAAGAAAGACGGGAAATTAGTATATTTCCTTTTCTCTGTGATTGTAAACGGAGAATTGGGACTTTGGAATGAGTACATCAGCTGTGTTCCCCAAATCGTGAAGAGCTGTTGACATGGGAGGTGGGAATCGCTCATTGCGTACAGGTCGATTCCGGTGGCACTTCTATCAGACAAAATTCACTCACGTCTCGGAAAATCAGAATCCGCAATCGACTGCCTCTCGATGATGGAGGAAACGGGAATCGCCCGATAGATTGCCTACTCCCATTCGATAGTGTTTCGAATGCTCCACTCTCAAAGAATTTTCATTGCTCGAGTCACCATCTCAGGAAATACTGATTACGGATTTGCTTTGTATCTGAGTTGGAGCGGCACCCTCATAGGGGAGAAGGGACTGGTTGACAGCGGGCTAACATGCAGAATAGTCCATGGTCCGAATTTTGATGATACCGATTCTGGGAGCCCCCTCACCTCTCGGCTCTTTTTCCTCGCTTTCTGAAGGGCTTCATCAAGAGAGTCGTGAATTCGTAAATGCGTTTGTCTCATTAGTCCTATATTGGATTTTAGTATGAGGTTCCACATGTCCCCTTTATTTAGTTTCACATATTGCACTACTGCGCACGCTCACTTTTGAAGAGATCATATCAGGCCACGTCGGTCCCAGTAAGATGGTAGTCGAGTTGTATGCGACTCAATACTTTTACGAGGTAGTTTCTCAGTTGAACTCGTTTCATTTATATCTCCCCTCCGTGGGTTGTTGTATCTTACATTCCTGTGTAGGCCTTAGCTGAGCTGGCTCGGAAATCAAGGATATCGAAACTTTCTCCCACGGTCGATTTTCGCCAAGAAACAGTTCAGGAGTAGAAAGTCTTGTTTCTAGTCATTCATACCCTCCTGGCACGCCTTGTGGCGAACCTTGCAGCGCTGAAAGAGCGTTCAGCCGGTACGTTCGATGGTCGCATGGTGTCCTGGAACTCGTACAAGGTCGGCGGGAGGGCTCTCGTCTTTACTCCCTGATTTGCCGCAAAGCTCTCAAGGTCAGCGGAGCATTAATCAGATGACGCTCCGACGCCGTCTTCAGCGGTACCACGGAATGGTAATTGTAATATATAATTGATATAAAATTCATCGTCTGATGAATCTCTGGTCGGCAGTGACGTCGAAGAGGTCCTCACGGCTCTGCGCGTCTCGATAATTCGTAACTTGGCGATGGGATTGGCGATGTCGCCCCGATCCAGGAAGCAATCCCCCTAACCAAGTCCGGCGAAGTTTATGCGGGCGTCATCGAGCATCACGTCCAGCTCAGATGAAACGCTGCGCTTTCCCAGGTATCTCGCAAGCCGTGGAAGCACCCCTCTGCGCTGATGGAGACAACGACACTGGTTGATATAGAGAGCCTCCGTCGTGTCGAGGTTCACTTTCCGCGACAATGCCTGAGGAACAGATGATGGAATTGAATGATTGATGATGAAATGGTGCGTAGATCTGAGCATCACAAATCACATAAAGGAAACCAGATTCTCAAGCCCTCGACGTCGATTCCCTTGAATTGAAACGAGAAAATTCTACATACCGAATGTCTGATGATTCATCAAGCTGCATATCAAAGAATCTGACGATCGTTCAGAACCGGGAATCCACCTGCAGCGCGAGGTCTGAATTCCTGATTGTGATGTGCGCCCTGGAGCGCCGCTCAGGCGCTTTCTCCACGTGGCGCAGGCTTTCGACGAGCTACGAGCTCTTGTCTATCGAGCAGGTCAACATCGCTCACCAGAAATACCGTTGTCAGAGACTTCGTGTACAATCCCTTGATGGGCTCGACCACAGCGAGAGAATTGCGCACTATTCGTAGCGTCGAACAGTTCCAACGAAAAGGAACGTCGAGGACGGATAAGAGATCCGGAGTCTCTATGTCTTCGGCGGTTTTTACACCGAGGCCATTCGGGCCTGACCGCCGCTGAAACATTCTACATACCTTGCGCGCTCCGGCGATCGAAAAACCTCCCCGGCCGCGGATTCGAGGGGCACCACCAAGGAGCTTTTCGCGCTTCAAGTCCTCGTCCTCATCGACCATACCTGGAGAATCTCAGTTGAACAAATCCAGATGAATACATGCATTGCAGGGACAGGTGCTGGACTAGGAGTACGGAGAGACGGGGAGCGATACGCAAAGTATCATCTTGACACGATTTTTCGACGTGCATAACCGTCTACCTCCTCGGCCTGTCGCGGTCGATTCTTCGACGTACCTCCCTCTTGCGCTGGATTCTGCAGCGCCGCGAGCCGCCAGGGGGACGTATATCTCGCTAGTCGCTCGACCCTCATCTCGAAGTCTCCCAGTCCCAGCATTTGCTCTCGCGCACCAAAGTCGACCCCGTTCTCCCCGACGTCTTCCGAATCCTGTCTATCTCCTCTTCCGCCTTGGAGCGCTTCTTTCCTCGATAAACTTGCCGAGCTCTTTCATCACGGACGCGGCGTCGGGCTTGAGACCCGGAAGGTTGACCTAGTCGAGAGAACCTCGCTCCGAAGACACCGCCAAGGACTGCAAGAAATTCTCGGGGGTTACGGTTGCCCAGAACCTCATTATCAGGGCCAGCTGCTAGTCATCGAGACACGGGATGGTCCTTAAGCACTGCAAGGCTACTCCTCGGAATCATACAATGATATCCCATCCTCATGTTTCTGATACAGTCGGACATGCCTCGAAGAAGGTTCAAAATGTCGTGTCGTCTACCCATACGGCGGACACAGACAACTCATCGCCGACAACTCATCGCCGGACAAGTCATCGCCGGACAAGTCATCGCCAAATGTATTGGAGTGAATTCTAAAAAAAATGGTGCCTCGTCTCTACGAAAGGTCTACAGGGGGACGGACCGCGCCAGCGTGGATATAAATTCCGAAGAAGCGAAGGGACACGGAGGGCATGTCTTGTATTGAATGATCTGCTTCCTCCTGATTCTATGGAAATTAGGTTTCGAAGAAACACTTCATTTAAGACCATGAAAACCGATCGTCCGCTCTCAAATCGTCTTGAATGCGGACTTAAGAAGTACTTCAACTCACGGCGTGTTCCTTTTTCCATTCCGATATCTTTGTCGATACTCTTTCGAAGCAACAAAACACAAATGAGAAAAGTCGCGGAAACAAGCTCCTCTGGAGTCATATGAATCATCGACTTTGGCTGTCTCTCCACTTCATTGTGACCGAAGCGGAGTCGGAAAAGATTGTTGCCCGCGTCTTCCCATGTTCCGACGAGATTTCGACGCATTGGGGGTGTCAAAGGGTCTGGGCAAAACCTATGCAAACTCTGCCCTCCGAAGCCGATCTGATCGAGTGGGGTCTAATTTTTCTTGGAAGGTAATTTCGAGAGGAACATTTTCCGCATGGTCCCGGATCCGATCGCACCTCGTGGTCCCCGTAAACGCCCGAAGAAGTTTTACCTTCGGACCCTTCTATCTCGAGAACGGCTGCAGCTACAGAGTCGAGCAATAGCGCGATCGAAAGCTCTCGACGAGAGCTTTCGTTCGAGACCCCTCTCGACCAAATCGGCCTCTTCTAAGGCTTTGAAAATAGGGGACCCCAGTTTTCTAATACGGCGTTCTAGTACTTCTACACGAGACGCACCTTTGATAATATGTCAGATAGAAGTCCCAAGTGTCCCCCGACCATTAGCCATCAAACCGGGAAAATCGAAGGGGTGCAACTTGCTTTAGAAAAATTATCTTTACCCCGGCAAAAATCCGTATTTTCACGGAATTTTCCCGATTCGCCCTTCTTCGCCCGATTACTCCGAAACTAGCGCCGGGCGCCCGTTTCTGAGCCCGGAATCAGAAAGCTGACGCCGAGAGCTTTCGATTGCACCCGCTGGTTGTCCGATTCGGCCTCAGGGACAGGAGAAAACGTCCATACTCAGAGTTTTCATCCAATCCCATTGAGGAAGCACATGGATATTGCAATTCAGGGTGACACTCATTAGGGCTCATCGGGTATGGGGAGATGAATACGAACTATAGTCCTTCATGAAGATTACTACTTTATTCAGTCATTAGCTCCATCCGCCTCTGACTCCGTTTCGCCTCCAGACGGCAAAAATAGATTTTCCAGGTTCGCTGCCGGACGAGGAATGGTGTCGAGATGTCTCGCATGAGAGAGATAGAAAACCGCAGCGGAAACGTGCGAACAACAGCCCACCGTCCTGTTACCATTTGGACATTCGCACCAGTACTCCGCGATTCCGTCGATACTGTTCTCGCGTGGATGGTAAAGGATGTAAATCCTGTTGGTTTTGCGATTTACGTGGCGGGACCTTACTTGGAGCTGAACGACGTTCGGCGCCTCCCTGACGAATTTCATCTCGATGTCACCGTCGCCGTCCATTATTTCCGCCAGGTAGGACCGTGCGAGGTTGATTTGGTATGGTCCAGGAACGAACAGAAGAAGCTGACTTTCAGTCAACTTCGGGGAGTCGGTCAGGTCCTGGGCGGAAATCCTCTGAAGGAGGGTCCGACGTCGATTCCATCCTTCGTTCTCAACCCGCGACCCGAGAGTGTTCGGCAGGTTCATACGATGTTCCATGTGGTCAATGACGACCTCGCTCAGTTCGCCCTCTCCCCACGATCGGGGTCCATATGCATTCTCCAGATATCCGATGATTCCGCACAGAGATTCAACCTTGGTTAGGAGCTTGTTATCAAGGCTATGGTGCAGGAGCTTGTACCTCTGCGCGACCCGTCCATGGACTGCCTCAACGATCCACCGCACCTTCGTAACCAGACGGGATTGGTTGGCTTCGTCGCAGGGTAGTTGCTCACTGTTACCATTCATTGCCGGCATAACCACTCGGCAACCCATTTCGTCCATGCTCTTGACAGCGTCTCGGAATCCGCGGTCGACGATGGGGACATCGCCCTCAGTGAGCAAAGACAGCAAATCCTAATTCTTCTTTTGCACGTTGCTGCTGCGGTCTTCTATCTCGCTCATGCGAGTTATCTCGACACCATTTCTCGTCCGGCAGCGAACCTGGAAAACCTATTTTTGCCGTCTGGAGGCGAAACGGAGTCAAAGGCGGATGGAGCTAATGGCTGAATAAAGTCGAAATCTTTGTGAAGGACTATAGTTCGTATTTATCTCCCCATACCCGATGAGCCCTAATGAGTGTCACCCTGAATTGCAATATCCATGTGCTTCCTCAATGGGATTGGATGAAAACTCTGAGGATGGACGTTTTCTCCTGTCCCTGAGGCCGAATCGGACAACCAGGGGGTGCAATCGAAAGCTCTCGGCGTCAGCTTTCTGATTCCGGGCTCAGAAACGGGCTCCCGGCGCTCATCTCGGAGGAATCGGGCAAAAAAGAGGCGAATCGGGAAAATTCCGTAAAAATACGGATTTTAGCCGGGGTAGAGATAATTTTTTCAAAGCAAGATGCACCCCTTCGATTTTCCCGGTTTGATGGCTAATGGTCGGGGGACACTTGGGACTTCTATCTGACATAGTATCAAAGGTGCGTCTCGTGTAGAAGTACTAGAACGGAGTATTAGAAAACTGGGGTCCCCTATTTTCAAAGCCTTAGAAGAGGCCAATTTGGTCGAGGGGGGTCTCAAACGAAAGCTCTTGTCGAGAGCTTTCGATCGCGGTATCGCTCGACTCTGTAGCTGCAGCCGTTCTCGAGATAGAAGGGTCCGAAGGTAAAACTTCTTCGGGCATTTACGGGGACCACGAGGTGCGATCGGATCCGGGACCATGCGGAAAATGTTCCCCTCGAAATTACCTTCAAAATGAGACCCCACTCGATCAGATCGGCTTCGGAGGGCAGAATTTGCATAGGTTTTGCCCAGACCCAAACAGCATAGTCGTCTTCCCTGCTCGGATCGAATCATGAGATTCCATGGCATTTTTTTCGACGGAATCCTTGCACGCTGTCGAAAATGGAGTGCCAGTCTGTCCAATCTCAAGTCATCTCCGTCGCAAACTGTGTTGAAGTTCATTGGGAAGAACATCAGAGTGGATATTGGCGTTCGAGAATCGCGTCCTTCTTTCTTTCATTTTTGTTAGTTCATTCTTTCCGTTTCATTCCATTAGAACAACGAATAAGGTTTTGCTGGCGTGAGAGCATTTCTCGCAATGAAGCGTTGCGTACGGAGTTCGCGGTCCCTAAGGCTAGAAATCGCTCAATCACATCATCTCAGCCCCCTAGGAGAATGCCTGCAAAGAACTTCTCAGAAATCGAGCGCACTTTTCTTTACCGATCGCGGCTCAGAGGGCGTTTCGACGCCATTTTAGTCTCGGACTGCGCGACCGAGTTTCAATTCGTGCATCCATCCAATCGTGGACGAATGTCCTCCGGGGAACCGGGAGGACCGAAAGACAGCGATCGCGTACCTGCTCAGTGCGCACCGTCGCCGAGATTGAGCGCGTTCGACAAGCGATCTCCCTTTCACCGCAACCCGCAACGATCAGCGAGAAGGCATTCAAGTTCTTCGGGGATTGCAAGGACCACATTGGGGAGGATCCTGCACGAAGACCTTGAGCTTCATCCCTACGAGCTCGCAGTCGCTCAGGAGCTCCGCTCTCTAGCTCTTGAGGAGCGACGACGATCTCCCCCCACGGCTCCGATTGTGTGTTTGTTTGACCAGAGCTGGTCGATGCTCGTGGGTAGGTAGAGGGAACTCGAAACAAGGAGGAACGTTCCCACAGCGGCACGATTTCATCGAGAAAGGGAAATATACATCGGCTTTGTACCAAGGCTTCTTTCAGTGGTCGACGAGACCACCCCCGTGCACCCCCGTACACTCCAAGAACCCGATGCTTCTGCTGATTCCGCGGCTGCGTACACCCGAGGCCTTTGAATCCGCGGATCTGTCAAGCTCAGATCCGCGGATAAAATTCGGAAATGCCATGAGCTATTTGAGAATACCCGAGGTGCATGATATTTCACTTTGACTGATCTAGAAGACGGGCACTTCCATAGAGTTTCAGAGCTTCCTAAGCTTTGACTGATGTGGCGAATTGCAATCTTCTTGAGTTGTCAAGAGTGAGCCCAATAGGTCTTGAGACTATGAGGGGTGGCGATGAAATACGGACTCCGAATCGGATATAAACAATTTTACTTTATGACCACGTACTCTCATTGAGTATATCACGAGGTTGGGTTACGACTACGGGAGATCGAGGAAGCTCTACCAGCTGGCTCCGAATGCCTTTTGAGCATGAAGATATCATCTAATGCTTCGGCTTTGAGACTGACACGATTCTCGCCCAAGACATGTCGCATATGACTGAAACCCCTTTCGGGTTGAACAGATGTGGGCGGGATTGTTTTCAATATCGCGCGAAAGCTTTCCAGGAGATACCCACGGCTTCCGCAACCTTTGAAAAAAACGAATTATCTGCCCAGACTATTTTCGCCAAGGCGACTCCTGGACTGCTGCTCCCTCTGTGAGACACGATTACCGACTAACCCGCGAAAACGAAAACGATTCCGGGGAAGTTTCTGCGTCGTCATCCACAATTTTTCTTAGAGTACGCAGAATCTACTCATCCGAGGCAGGCCCCTGTTTGATTTCGCGTTCCAGTTCGAAGTCGTACTCTGAGTTTTCAAGGATCGCAAGCACGGTTGATAATACAGTCCGACGTTTGTTCGGTTCTTGTATGAGAGCTCTCAGCAGAGCTTAGGCTAAGGTTGACTCAGATGTCCTTAGCTCTTGAATAAGAAGCGTGAATATTTTGTCGGCGTGAACCAGCGTGGCTTCTTTCTTGCAAAGTAAGAGTATAACTCGTTTAAGGAGAGACAAAAGCCTAGCTATATTCTCCAATGCGGGAGCGTCTTTAGCGCTGCTTAGCGTTCCGTGTCGAGACATCACGTTGTCTAGGGCAGGAAGGATACGTAAGGCCCTTTAAATCATGACAACTGTCGAATACCAGCGAGTTTTGGAATCCAGAATGGGTCGTAGTTCGACTCCATTGTACTCTTCTCGAGAAGTCACCCGACGAATCTCATCCATGAGGTTCGGCTTCTTTTTGGGGCGCCGAACGGTCCTCCGGAGACGATCTGATCGCCAAGGAAAAGACTCGCCTCCTCCTCTGTATTAGTCTGAGATTCGGCTTCATCTTCAGTGTCTGAGCCCACTCCCCCAACGGTTTGCCATCTTTCGTCAGAGTCTGTTTCCTCTTCTCTCGAGACGTCGAGAATCGCGACGTCGAAGGCCAATGCCTTCTTCCCCTGAATGACTTTCCTCACTACCAGATCGAGCCCATGTGCGAAGCATTTCTGCTTCTGCACGCCCAGGATGTCAACCGCACGGAGCATGTCACTGGCTCCGTCGGTGGCTGTCGCAACGACGTTGCTCAACAGGAGACCCACACGCTGAAGTCTTTCTTCAACGAGACCGCTGAGGTGATGAAGTGAGCATCCAAAGGCTGGATGAGGCCTGTCGTTCCTCCAGGGATTATCCCCTTCAACAGGTGCCTCCCTCAAGGTTCCGACAACTCATCGTCCCTATTCGGAGCCCACGAATCTTGGAGAAGCAGAACTTTTTCACGATCTTGGGGCATGATCGGCTTTATGACGACCAGGTAGAATTGCCGTAGGTCTTTTTTGTTCATATCGGCGGTTCTGCCGGCGAAGGACACGATGTTCGCAGGATCCGGAGGTTTGGAATCTGGGAATTTCCCTTTCGGTTCGGGGATCAACACGTACATCGGGCGGAGGGTCTCTCCATCCATTGACACGACAGGCATTATCATTGATCGCCGTTTGGGTGGCATCACAACCAAAGACACACCTGTCGAGCCGTCCTTCTCGACCGCCAAATATCCAATGAACTCTCACCCTTTCCTCGGAGGTTAACCAGAGTTGAAAGGGGTTACACCGATGATCCCAAATTCATTCCAAAGTCCCGATTCTCCGTTTACAATCAATGGGCTGTTTTCAATGATTCTTGCGTTTGATTCGAGGAATCCGCGTGGCGCCCGGGTGCTAACATACAGCGTCCTTCGACAATTTTTGTTCACGGTGGCGGATAGTTGAGGAGAACAGACGTGACTTCCTGGTGTGGAAGCCCTCTTGGAAAATCCTTCAGCTCTAATCATTCATTCAAAATTCTTCAACTCTAATAAAGAAAAATTGAGATTGTGTTTCAATTCGCCGAGTTCGGCATCTGTTGAACCGACATATACGCCGTTCCCCGGCGAGGTTCGGGGCAACCTCGTGCCTGAGCGCCCGCCATTCCGTCCCCGAGTACTCCGGCTCTTTGGCCTCATGACCTCATGAGTGCAGAATTGGATGAAGCACAATACGATAAGAGCGGTCGAAGAAGCTTCGAGCTGATTTTTTGTTATGATTAGGGCAAGATCGCGTGAGCTCCCCATGTCGACGACTTCGATCAATGGAGGCACGCATTTGGAGGATTGCGGACTGATTGACCCGAAAAAAACGGCGCTGACTCCAAACATTTCATATTTGCTCTTTAAATCGTCTATACATGCGAGTTTCCTGAGCTCTCCGGGGGTATGCAGAAATCGGTGCGGGAGACCCAGCTACCCATCAAGGTTTCACTAAAAAACTGAGTGAACAAAGCTCCCGTAAACCGACCTCTCGACACCTTGCCGTACGAGCTGTGTCGCGTATTTCCGGAGTTCTAGCTCCGCACAGTATCACGAGATTTCGTTGCATGAAGGACGAAGTTTATTCGTCTGGTCACTCGAATGATTTTAAAGACGTTTTCACGTCGAAACTCCAGTTTCAACAACAAACGACCTGGAGGAAAGGTTCCGAAGCGAAAGCAGATGTGATACGGTGTATTGGCAGGTACACGGCAGGAAATTCAGCCACAATGATTGTCGAATCGTCAGCGAGTTGATTCCATAAGAAACGAGGATTTCAGAGGAGCAGTTCCAACGCTTGCATATTCGTGTTCCGAGGCACATTTCTTGTGAGCGAGACATTGGCACTCCTCGAACTCGACTGGAAATCGAGCTCTCGTTTCGCTGAAGGAAGAAGCCTGAAATTATAGAGGACTATGCAGGTTTCTGAGACTTCTGCTCCAGGAGAGTTCTGGCTTCTGAAATTCCAGTTTTGGAGAATCCTGGCTCTTGAGAATTCGGGCTCCTGAGAATTCAGGCTTCTGAGAGTTCTGGCTTCTGAGAATTTTGGTTTCTCAGAATCCTGGCTCCTGGGATCCTGGCTCATGAGAATCTGGCTTCTCATATGCTGGCTTGTGAGGGTGAACCCGCGGATCAAGACGCTGGTTCCCGAGAGACTTTCCAATAACTCGTCATTTACCGAGTGAATTCAAATAAATAGAGTCTCGTCCATCCATTAAGTCTCGCGCGTTCAAGTGAGCGGCTGGAGCGGACTACGCTCTTTTCTTGCATCTTCATGTATTCTCGAACTTATCGAAGGCAGATGAGGCTCGCTGTAGTGTTTCCTCCGATCGCTGAATAGCGTCTTCCTGGTCCTCCCGGACGCTGCGTCTCCTCCTTCGTCCAAATCCTCCTCCGGTAGTGACGGCCGGCAAGAACGTTATTATGCTAATCATCGTTAGCAGCGGGAGGGTCAACGTGATGGCGCCGTAGAATCTCTGCTTTGTGCTCAGATTCTTCGCATATTTAGGGTTGACGTACGGCGAGTCTGAGAAAGAAGAAGCACTTTTGAGTACATCAATCGAATTCAACTGGCCTAGATGGGGACAGCCGGCGGCTACCTTGAAGGAAAGCATCAAAAAGCTTTGCATTTACCCAAGTCCTCTGATGTGTACTGCACGTACTGTGCCGCTGCAGCGATGTCGGGGAATTGATCCGGATACCGTAAATCGACTTTCTCGTGCTGCCGCAACTTCCTCGTGGGCGATCCGGTGCATCGAGGCACAACAACCAAGAGCAGCAATAACCTGAGCAGTCTGTCTCCAGCCATCGTAGGTGTGCGCACGAACCGACATGTGGGCCGAAGCTCCGATGATTCTACTATTTATGTTCTTTCCGATCTCAATGGGGGATTTCCGAACCCTCACCGCGAAGTCTCGACCACGCGTGTCGCGTTTTCGCCGCGACGGATTTCATCTCTCGAGGGTACTTGTTAGACGCGCAGCCACTGGATTTGAACTCCGCTGAGTGCACGAGCAACTCGTCACGCGCGTCGACTGAGTACGTTGGGGGCGTCGGATTCCGCCGACGAGGTGAAAAGCCCCTTCCGTGAGGAGCGCTTACGATTCTGCGGTCGGGACGTCCTCTTCAAGTCCCGTACTTCATCGTTACATCTCACTCTTTCTACTGTTGATTGCGCCGTGCAGAAGATCCACGCAGCCACAGGCTGTTGGACTCGGCTCGGGACTCCGGCGCCTATGAGACTCGAGGGATCATCGAACTCCGAAGCAGGTGACGTAATTATCATTCGAAGAAGCCTCGGATTCTATCACCTCGGACGACACGAAATCACAACTCTCACGCAGCCAAATGGAGGAGACCGTCTTCCGCTAGATGACTCGGTGCGGATATAAGTCGAAAATATTCATGCGACGTCATCAGGATCACAGCCGTCAGGTGGGACCTCGGGGTCGGTCGTCGTCATCAACTGGGAGAGATCAAGAAGCCATCCTCTGTCGGCTCGTTCGGTCACATCTGACAGGAGCATGAGGACATCGCCGAAGCATCGAAAGGCTCGCTCTGCGGCGGCACGGACGACGGGCCGTTTCCAAAGTCCGTGTCATGACCGTCAACGCGTTGGCGTAAGCTAGCGCTGGTGCGGCTACCGCCTTTCATAAGGTCTTAAAGATCTCGAATCTATTAGATTCCCACACTGCTCTCGCTCGCAGTTGGCTCTAAAAATTTCTGAGACTTGTCTGTCCAGATGTCCTCCTAGGCATCTAGGTAGTGTTCAGAGTCTTGAACAGTTAGTGCCGGGTATTTGTTCGCCCCCACGAGCGCAGTCGGAAGAAGGCATTCCCGGATACCCGCTACGAACTCATTGAGTTGATGCAACCGACTAGCGTAGCCTCGGAAGTTCCGAAAACTGGTTAGGTACCAGATGCCCGACTCCCAGATGCCCGACTCCCAGGTGCCCGCTTCCCGCTACGACGAAGGCTTGCTCGAGCAATGGCGCAAGAAACTCGGTCGCCTCGGCGACTGCGGTCACAGCTGCTACCAGAGGCACTCGGCCCGGTTGAGTACGCTAGGCTCCTCAGCCGGCTGTCGCCGGAGAAGCCGGAGGCAAAGGGGCACGCCGAAATCATTGATACCTTAGAGAAGACCTCTCGTCCCACGAAGTCCGTCTTTCGGAGACGACATAAGATTCTCACGCAGAGTGCACCTCTCGATGATTGTGGACTGGGCGAATCTCAAGGGAGATCAATTCGAATGGAACAGCCTGACAGGGGAGATGTTTGATATATTCTTGACTATCAACCATGCGTCGGGTCCAGCCTTCAAGAATCTACGGAACGTCATGTTGAAAGCGGTGGACGATGAGGCCAAGCTGACAATCCCGGAGTTACGGAATATCCTCGTAAGTTATTCGACCCGTACTCTAGGATCGGCGATTGTTCCATCTGCGAAGGCTGGTGAGGTCACGATCATCGGTCTGAAGCAACAGAAGACCGAGACTCGATTCCGACCCGGAAACCCGGGCACCCAAAATTCTGATAAAGTGCGGAGTCCGTGCACCAGAAGCTCTTCTGAGTGTGAAAGTTGTAGTGGTCTTCATCGTCGCCGTTACTGTCGGTTCTCGAGGGCTACCTGCCATTTTTGCCGACGCCAAGGTCACACCAAGGAAGTTTGTTCGTCGTACCAGAAGAAGTCACCTAAGGGTCTCAACACGATCGGACTCCTGAGTTCAAGCGTTGGAGAAACTTCAAGGGTTCGTGGACGCGCTCACGCGACGGTGTTCATGAATGGCTTCCCGATTGGGCTACGCGTCGATTCCGGTGCTGATTCGACTACGATCGGGACAGCCGAGTGGAAACGCCTCAATTCACCGAAGCTGCTTCCTATGGAATCGAGCTGCATCGCTGTGAACGGTCAGGCATTGGAGGTAGAGGGTCACTTCATAGCCGCCTTATTTTTATCCATCGTTACCGAGACGGAGTTCGTCGATGAAGTGGTCGTTCTCCGGAGACGTCAGATCTCCTCGCTGGGCTATCGGCCCATTTTCAAGCTTGGTATCCTCGTGCCAAGTCCTTCGGTGGAATCTTGCGCCTTGGCGGAGTTGTTTAGTGGCTTGCGCCCGTTAGTGGCACGCGAACAGCGGCCCGCCATCTTCGATGGAAGATGGAGAAGGCGCGCTTTCGAATAAAACACTTTCTCGCCGGCAGTAGTGATGATAAAATTCAGGGCTCCGGAACAAAGGAGGTGATGGAGATCTTGTGGGACGCCACGACACTCTTCATGGACGGGACATTCAGGGTCGTCCCGCGACTCTTCCTCCAGTTACACACGCTGCATGCCCTTTATCGGGGTGGGATGTTCCCCTTGGCATTCTTCTTATTGCCCATTAAGACCAAGGGGACATACTGTAGGATGTTTCGCTCACTGAAGACCATCGCCGCTGCGAACGGGAAAGTTTTTGCTCCTCGAGCTTTCCAAATAGATTGCGAGGTTGCCACACTCGGGGCTATCCAGACGGAGTTTCCTCTGCCACAAATCAGAGGTTGCAACTTCCACCTTTGGCAGTGCCTCTGGCGGAAGTTCCAGACTCTGGGTCTCGAACCCTTCTGCGGCGATCCAGAGGTAGAGCAGCGACGAACCACGTCAAAGGTTGGCACAGTACTTTGTCGAAGATTGTCCCAAAAGACCCCGTGAATCTCTTTGAAATGATGAAGTTTCTGAAAAAAGAAGAATCCGTCGGAAAAGCCGCGAGACTCCTCCACCGAGCGGGGAAAGCCCCAAAAAAAATTTCTAAGAAGTACAAAATTTCGAACGATAAGCTCAATCGGTTCACTGAGAATTTGGGGAGCGAATCAATCACTCTTAAGGAGTATATTCTCAGCGACGCCTTCGATTTCCAGCAATAGGAGTGAAGGCTTTGATCCAATCCAATGTATCAGACGAGACTATCATAAGCAAAGATATGGGAAGCTTGAGGGAAATCCTAGGTCATCGTTCCTCAGAAAGCATGGGAGGGAATTCCCTCCATCCCATGCTTCCCCTTGGGATAGAACGAGGCCCATGGGAATCGAATGTAGGAAATCGTGTAGGTACCGCTGCAGGAGGGAGCCTCAATCAGTATAGGACTTGTATAGCGTAGGAATTTCCGGCTCTCGGGAATCCTGGCTCCCGAGAGTCCGGATTCCGCAATTCTAGCTTCTGAGAATGCCGGCTTTTGAAATCTGGCATCTGAGAATGCCGGCTTTTGAAATCTGGCATCTGAGAATCCTGGCTTCTGAGAATTCTCGTTTCTGAGAATTCAGGCTCTTGAGAATTCTGGCTCCTAGGATTGGGGCTCCTCGGATTCCGGCTTCTCGAAATTCTGGCTGAATCATGACAACAGCAGAGTATCGGCCTACTGGTTCTCAGTCGAGCCGGGATGCTGAGGACAAGAAGCACCCGGTCTCACTCCGAACCGAGACTCGATTCTACATGTGTCAAGTGAGGAATGGTACCGGGAACCTTGAGCCACGTCATCTTCGAATGCAACGAAGCATTTTTCGAGGAAGGAGAGCTACTGAAACGACTGGGACTAGACGGACAACCCTCCTCAAGGATGATACGCGACACCGAGGGACTCCTGCAGCGATACTAGCCGACAGACCCCGATTCGGAGTGGGAAGCTCCTTAGAGGCTCAACGAGTCGTCTACAAATAGATCGTTTCTTGAGGCACAAGCGTCTATTGTTATTATCATCCTACGCGTAACAGGAACGTAGCGCGGTGTCCTTCGAGCAAGATGCGCGTCACGCTCCCGAACGGGACTTTGAGCCCTAACCGACACTCGAGGAGGAGGAGGAGGAGGAGATCAAGGGGGAGTCAGCCTCCTGCCCAGCGGAGGCTCCGAATATACGATTGGAATCCGATGGATACTTCGCCTATTCAGATTTGATTTCTACTTCGGGGCAGGTGAGCGATACTTCTTCCCCCTCCGAAGACAGATTGACAGCCGAGGCTCTCGGAGAAAGCAGCGTCCTGACTGTCAATACTCAAGGAAGATCCCAAATGTTCGGGGAGCCACCGACAGAGCAAAGCCCCCTCACAGAAGCCGCCGAGACGGACGTTCCGCGTAATGTCTTCTTCCCTGAGAGGCTTCGATGGCGTATTTGATTCAATGCATTACGCAGCCGGGACCCGCCCCTGTTCTTGAATCCCTGACCCATGGACTTTCGGGGCTGCTAGCCTGTCTAATCTTATTCAGGCTTGGCTCGTCCCCGAAGATTTCGGGCACTATTTGCCTCTAATTATCGAGACAGGACTACGGGGAAGATTCCATTCGTTCGAGATCGTCTCGGCTCTCTTCGGCTTATAACTGACCTTTACGACCCGGAGCATTCCTCTTCAACGCTAACCCCCGCGTGTCGATTAGGCAAATTATTAGATGCGAGCCATTCGCTCGATGAATCGGCGGAAAGGTAGTGGGGCCGTGACAAAAACGTTTATTCATTTATTCTCCAAAAATCCTCGGCAGTATATTCAGGATTACATCTCGTCGAGCGGACTCGAGGGCGCTCTCCGGATATACAACAAGATAACATCAGATTTCTTGATTTTACAGGACCGAGTCAGCGGGTCACGTTCGTTGGTGTCCGGGTTCCGGGTCGTCTGACTCAGATGCGGGGAAGATCGCCTCATCGGAATCAATTCCTCCTACGCAGAACAGCAGCGGAGCGGGAATTCGTGCCTTCAGTTTGTTCTACGGGGTGTCGGCTCGAGCGAGAATACCTCGTTTCACCAGCTCCTCGCCGTAGTGGATTGAGACATCTTCGGTTTTTTTAAAAAGCTCTACTTTGTGCAGGTTGTCCTTCACGCTGTACTCGTACAGCTTAAAGATTATGATGTGCCCTTTGAGCATGTCGAGCATCGCGCTCTCGTTTCCTATCAGTTTGGTGCCTGGAAATGAGCACGTCTAAGGTCGGAGGTCAAGATGCCGGACGAACCTCGAGGGATAAAATTATGGCCACGGAAGAACAGAGTCATTCGTAGTCACGACAAAGGGAAGACCCGCCTCGCTCGAGACGGCTCGACGGCTCTCACCTTGAAGCTGACATCTGATCGATTGTTTGGGGAAACTGAGAAGACTTTTAGCGAGTGGATACACATGCTCCTTCTCGATGGAGAGCTCTGCCCCGTGATCCACTAGATACACTTTGTAACTGCAAGCAAGCCTGATTAATACTGAGTCGACTATATTGCTCAGACGGGATCCATGGAGCGGACATACTGCCTCCCACGCCGAGCATTTCGACCTTCGCGCAGAAATAGATACATGCAGCCTAACTCACGATTTCTGCTCCCGTTTCAATATTTTCGCCCTATACCATCCTTGGCACACGTTCCGTAAGCGTCCACTGTCAGGTTTCTCAACCCAAACCACAGCTACATCTCCGTTCGGGTCGACTTTGTTCTTGTTCCCCATTTGATGATCGTAAAGCGCTGGAAGCTCTCTCGAGATTTGACGGAACTCGAGCTCCAGGTTCCCTTTGCACTCCAAGACGCCCCAAATCGATAGGGCTCCGTAGGGCAGCACAAGGTGAACACAACCGCTCTCATCGACATGAGTGCAAACTCCGAAGCCGACGCTGAAAATTTGTTGTACTGTCGTTCAGGGAGCAGACCTCCCCCCGATTTCAAGATGTCATTTAAGGGAACTCACTCGATTCCTTTCAGGTCGATATCTCGGAAGTCCTGGAAGTCGACCGTGTGGCCTGTTGCCGTCAGAGCTTTCTCGAGAGGAACTTCGTGGAGGTGGGGGCAGTGTTGTCCCTCCAGACATTCTCCCGTTCTTAGGAAACTGGGAGAGAAAGTCGAGATGTTGGAGGAAAGACACCGAAAACCGGTAGAAAATAAGAGCTCCAATTTTTCTATCTGGTTAATTAGAACTCATAACTATCAAACCCAAATGTTGAACATACTTTCTGCAGAATCGGTCGCGAAACTCGTTGCGCTTGGCAACCTGTTTGGCGTTCTCGTAACTCCGTTGAGTCATCATAGCTCCCTGATTCTCCCCTGTATGTGTATTTGGAAATTAGGGCCTCAGGGGCGATTCGGGAAGCTCTTCCGAGAAGTGCTCAAATCACCCTGAGCGGATTACTGACGCAGTTTGCTCCTGCGTCGATCCCTCTGAGGTTCTACCCGCCGCCCAGGACAAGCCTTGCCCCGGGGTATCGCTGTAAACTGGAACAGGGAACTCACCTTCCACATCAGTGAGAATCTTCTGATCACGAGGAATATACGATATATTCGCGACGTGTTCGTCAGATTCCGGGCCTGGGACTTTATTGTCTCCGCCGCTGCTCGAATCATCGTCGCTGTCCATGATCCGTGGACCACTGACAGCAGCTTGCCTCTGAACTGCGGCGACGACCAGCGAGGAAGTAGAACGCGCAGTCGCACCATCACCTGGGAACATATTCGCGTCCATGCTCAGATACGGAATCAAAAGACTATCATTCTCGAGCAGATTCTGGATCATATTCATCGTATAACGTATGCATGCCAAGACCCGCGATATCCTTGCAGATGCTCTACGTGAGGTTCTCCGAGCTGATCCGCGGCAGACTCCGGGGGATTGGATTTTCTCTCCACGCTTACCGCTCGCATCCAGTACGAGATCAACAATCTGTTGCGTTTCAACATATTCCCCAGGGGATGGCGATTCTCGGCGCCGAACGGTGGCACCCCCATCACGCTCCGTATCGTCTGACTCGGGGTAGTCGGCTTCGCTTTCCGACTCCAAAGATCTGCCATCGACTCGCGAAGCTAGTCCCTTCTGGTTCCGAGAGTCACCGACCGAATTCTCATCTACTTCGATAAATCTGCCGGAGAGAAATGAGATCACCCTTACTCAACCTGATTCAGTACACCTGACGCTATCACATTGCCTTCATTCAATAGCTAGAGCGAAATGATCTCTCTGACAGAGCTGTACTCACGAGGTCTGCAGGAGCGCGACGAGCGACATCCATTCCTGGTTTCCGACGAAAACTTCCGCTGTGGATCCGACGAGATGGGGCTTGCTCTTGCAGCTCTTGCTAAGATTTTCCTCAAATTCCACTCGGAATTTCACTTCAGGATAACACTCGAATAGCTCGAAGAGCTGTCGGTTACATTCCGCCACATTCTTTGGGAAAACTCGAAGACTTTGGGCTGGACCAGCGGTGAGGACTTCAGCAGGCATCTAGCGCGCGAGAAACTCGGAATATCATGAATGTTCACCGAATTTCCAATTGGATCATTATTACAGTCCGCATATTGGAAACATGAATTGCTAACCCACCGGAAATATACGTTCGATGTCCACAAGGAGCTTGCGGCCAGTGTCGATCAGGCAACATTCCGCTCGGTAGCATTCTCCGTCTCGGTTACTGCAGGGAGAGATCGAACTTCGAGGAAGAATTCGGGGAACGAGATATATCTACTTTTCGACGGCTCGAATAAGAAACGACGGTTCCACGAGGCGTAGGTTCAAGATATTATATCATCAACCCCTCTATTCCTAGTGTTGACTCACTAATATTTTTCCAAGACCTCAGCTCGATACCAGCGGTCTTCGAGTGAAACCAGAGCCCATCGCTGGGGCTCTTCCGCGTGATCATCTTTCTTGAAACGTTGACCGAATTCCTGAGCTTTCAAATCCACATTCCGCAGCTTGTTCGTATCGTAGTTGACGTAGAACGAGAACGGGTTCAGGTCGTAAGCCTGGACGTCTTTCCGGTTGACAGTTAATGATTTTGGAAGGTCTCCAAGAGGAGGTATTTGAGCATTCGCCGGTCCCTGGAAGATGTCGCCCGTGAGACACATGGGTTTGGTGAGTCATCGGTCTTGTCCCGAGCTCCCTCCGAATCGAGTGCGCAACGAGAATCATGCCCGACCGGTAGTGAATCCGGGAAACCGTCGTTTCCTCCAGACCATCCGTCAGAGCGCGGCCTGCGAGAGCCTGGGCGGAGCTTCGAGGTTTCACGTGAGTTCTTCCCGCGCGGAATAGAGCACCCACGTGGGGGAACATTTCGGGGGAGGTTATCTCGGGCTGGCCTTGCAGTGGAAATAGCCCTCGGCTATTCCAGAAAGATAGACACCACGGTGCAATGATCTCGGAACTTGTCACTCATCTCTTTGACAGGAGCCCGAGTCGATGCCGGTTCCCCGTAGACCGCGGATACCACCCAGACGGTAAACTCACCACAAATCCATTCTTCATCATTGTTTACCTAACTCCGGGCTTGAATGTGTGAATGGAATAGGGCTCTTCCGGGAGAATATTCTCAGGTTTTCGATTCGACGATTGCTGTAACGTCACACTACACAGCCCCTCTTTCGGTTTCTGGTGTTGTCTCTGTGTCCGCGGTCGCGCTAGCAGACGACGCTATCTCCAGACCGGAGAGATTCTTTCACTCATCAGTGAGATCTCACAGGGTCACACCGTGATCCTGAGGGAAGCGTATACCGATGCGTGGATGATCACCGTGAAAACGTTGCGAGTCAACCACGACGGGGGAGGAATTCGAGCAGCGATACCGAGTTTCGATAGTGTTCGGACTATCTTACAGCGAGTTTGCCGCACCGGCGAGAGACCGTCTCCACCGACAATACTTCCACACAGCTTCACCCCGAGGATCGGTGGACCAAAACACTCTAAGGAGCCACTTCCTCACTCTCCGATGACGGTGTCAAGGATCGAATCTTGGGCTCCTGGACCAATGATCTCAATTCTATGCATCGACCATCATCATCGATAGCACTCTTGGAGTCGTCCCGTAATTGCTCACTTTCTTGAGGGCAACCACAGAGACTCTGGAATGAAACGTTCCATCCGGTCAGGGGCGCTTTGGCTCCAGTGCCACTGATTCGCATCGACGATGCGCAGCTCGAAATGTAAAGCAGATCGCCACCTTGTGCGCATCCAGCCCACCAAAAATTGCAGGCTATCGCGGTAGATAAGAAGAGGAAAGAAGAGTTATTGAGTTATAATGTTCTTCGCTTGAAGTGAGGTGACATGATATTTCTCCGCGATAATTCGGCCTCCTGATCATCCCGAGCCGTTCCTTGAGATTTTTCCCTCCTCTCTTCGGTCTCGTGCTACGGGTTCCATGCTTTGAAGCTCAGGGAGCCCAGATGCCGAAGTTCGCTCCCGCAGGCCTTCAGGGCTTAGGCATCAAGGTTTTCGGCGACCGAAAATCCCGGCTGCATATTTTCTTCCCGCGACTCAGTCGCCGCGGGAAAACTCCTCTGGGCTACCGCTGACGTGATTCTGCCAGATTTGAAAGGATATTCCTTGTCGATTTCGACTCGTTCGGCACGGTCGCCTCCACCTCGTCTCAGCCCAGGGCCAGAATAGTGGTACTCTTAACCGCTCCGTCTTTCTCTGTAATTCCACCAATTGTATGAGCTGGAGATCTCCTTCTTCCTTCAGATCGGCGATCAGCGAACATTTTCTTGTCAATAAGATTCGGAGAGCTCCCTCTAAAATTCCAGCATATTCGAGGGTTTCAATCAGTTCCACGAGGGTTCACGAGTCGCACACCTCTGCTCTGCATGCGAAAAACGAAAACTCCGAGAAGATAAGATTTAGGTAGTCGAGATTCGAGAGGCGGAACTCAATTCATAGACTTTTCCCTGAAGTTTTCGACGACCGGGATCTCGAGCCTTCCCCGACGAAAAAGTGTCTAGCTTGCGAAAATTCCTCTGTTGACGAATATTCAATACGATTCGTGAATGATCTGAGGAGTTGGCATGTGTCCTTGCACCGAACCTGAGCGCCGCGCGTAATGGATTAATGGAATAGCCGCTGGCAGCCGCAGATTTTCCTCGGCGCGGCGCCCCGTCCCTCTTCCCTGGTATTTCAAGCAGAGTACACGGAACGCCGAACTAGTCGCCGAACCGAATTTCTCCAAGTTCGCGGTGTCTTGACGAGCGTGTGTCCCTGCCCCGAATTTCTTCCTTGTAAGCAGTAACAAGGAAGAAATTCGGGGCAGGGACACACGCTCGTCAAGACACCGCGAACTTGTGACCGCCCGATGGCGGCGGACCAGTTCGCCTGGGGGCGCTCTGGTCGCGCCGCTGATCTAGCAGAGAGAGAATAATGAGCTTAGCCGACAGCACCACAAACGCGCGCGAACTCCAACGGGGCTGTTGCGAATCGAGAGTGGAAAGAGATTTTATTCTCAGGGCAAACTTCTGTCAGCCCGAATGAGGATGAGGGGAGACTCTCGGCGATACCTGAAGACCCCTCTGTTGGTGTATCAACGATAAGCCGAAGTTACGTGTTCAAACTTGTTCACCGACGAAGTCCGCTGTCAGCTGGAGTATCTCTCGGTTCGGTGCTCCGTTCCGAATGAAGGAGAAGGAGGCGATGTCTGAAGACGGTGATCCTGACGAGGATGCTCCCGTATCCTCAAAACCTCGATCAGCTCTTGTCGAGATCCGGATGGTTAACATAAGCTTCCCCTTCGAGCCCTATGAGTTACAGAAGGACTACATGTCAGCCGTTCTCGAATGTTTACAAAAAGGTTGGAACGGACTCCTGGAAAGCCCCACCGGAACCGGAAAAACTCTGAGCCTGTTATGCTCATCGCTAGCATGGCTGGAAGATCGCAAAGCTGCAATGCAGCTGAATTGTGAGTTTAGATCCGCGCAGTCGTAGTCAGCTTACAGGGAAACCGTACGTGCCGTCTTGAATGGAATTACCACGATAGCCCACTAACATAGAGTTTCTCTTCCCAAGACGCCGGAGGCTCTCTGCCAAAACTGAGTGCTGCAGAAACTCCGACGCAGACCTCATCGTCATTCGATTTCTATCCCCAAGTTCTCTATTCATCACGAACTCATTCCCAGCTCTCCCAGGCTAGCCGCGAACTCAAACGAACCAAATACCGGTACATGAACAGCGTCGTGCTCGGTTCCAGAGATCAGTTGTGCATAAATCCTGAGGTGAACGGATTGCCGAACTCAGCCCAGAAAATCCGCAAGTGCCAGATCCTGGTGAATTCGAGAGCTTGCGAATACCATCGGAACTACGAGACCAAAGTCAGTCACGAAGACTTCACCACAAATCACGTCGTCGATATCGAAGACCTGGTGACCCTCGGAAAGAAGCACTGCTGTTGTCCGTACTACGCCACCAAGATATTGAGGAAGAAAAGCGATGTCGTGTTCGTACCCTACAACTATGTTGTTGATCCTTCAACGAGACGCGCTCAAGGCATTGGGCTCGAGCGGAACATCGTCATATTCGACGAAGCTCATAATATTGAGTCGTTCTGCGAGGACTCACTCTCGTTCGCGATGTCTTCAACCGACATGGCGGGTGCGATGAAGGAAATCGACGCGGTGGCTCAAAACCTTGCCAATTCGGAAGAAGCGGACAACATGGAATTCAACGTCGCTGAGCTCTCGGTGCTCAAGTCCATGCTGGGCGAGTTGGAAACCCGATTCGACAAAGCCGCTGAAACGGACAAGCATTACGATGGGGATTTCATCGTAGAAATGCTGCAAGCCTCAGAGATCGATGCCCAGCATGAGCGGATCACGGGCCTGCTGGACTCGTTGCTGAAGTACATACAGAGTATCTCGTCTCAGGGTCCGTGGGGTCCGAAGGGGATCGGTTTACAGAAAGTTCTTGATATGCTGTCGACCGTGTACTCAGGTGGCACCGCACAGGAGCTTCGCGAGAGTTTCAAGTTATTCTTCGAGCATCCCAAGGAGGGACCGAAAGAGGTTTTTGTGGTTGAGCGGAAGAAGAAAAAATGGGAACTACATTTCGTGTGTTTGGCACCAGGCGTGCGTATGAAATCTATAGTTCAAGCCGGAGTGCATTCTGTGATACTCACGAGTGGAACCCTGTCTCCTATGGGAACCTTGGCGACAGAACTTGGTATCCCCTTTCAGATCCAATTGAGTAACGATCACATCATAACCCCGGACAAAATTCAAGTTCTCTGTGTGCCGAAGGGACCCGATAATGTGGAGTTAATTTCAACGTACCAGAATCGTTCTAGCGAGAAATACATCCGAAGCCTGGGTCTCACGCTGAACGAAATGTCCCGCCGAGTACCTCACGGCGTGCTGGTCTTCTTCCCGTCGTTCGCTTGCATGAAGGCGCTCGTAGAAAAATGGGAGGAATTCGGCATTATGCGGAGGCTGAAGGCCCACAAAATGCTCCTCCAGGAAGAACCTGGATCTTCGTCCTTCAATTCCACGATACAATGCTACAGAGATGCAGTCATCAATAACGCTCAAGGTGCCATGCTGTTCGCTGTGTGTCGCGGGAAGAGTTCTGAAGGTGTGGATTTTTCGGACGAATTCGCTCGAGCGGTCATCATAGTGGGTATTCCGTACGCCCCACGACAGGACAATCGAGTCAAGCTGAAAATTGACTATCTCAACAAATATGGCTCCGACGGTATGAATGGCAACACCTGGTATCAGATTCAGGCGATTCGTGCAATCAATCAGGCCATCGGTCGGGTCATCCGACACCGAAATGACTTCGGAGTCATTTTGTTCCTGGACAAACGCTTCGCCGAGCAGGGCACGATCTCCCAGCTCTCTAAATGGGTCCGGAATCGCGTGGATACCCTCCGAGAATTCCGGAAAGCTATCGTCGGCGTTTCTAGTTTTTTCCAGGCCCACAACGAGTGCGTTTCGAGCCGACTGACGTCATTTTCGTCGGGGAACGCAGCGTTCGTAAACAGCTCCCACAAATTGCCGTCCAATGGGGAAAGATCTGAGAGCGAGGGACCGTTAGTGGACGTGAGAGAAGAGCTGGAGAAGCAAAGCCAGAAGCTGGTGGAGATCTACGGAGCTGGGAATTCTGCGGGAGCTGTCACAGACGTTCCGAAGGGGAAGAGCGTACTTGAAGCTGTGGAACAATTTTCGAAGCAGAAACAAAGCAGCGCTCTTGATAACCTGCCCACCCTGTTCGAATTGAAGAGGAGATCGGCACCCGGCCCTGCTCTTAAGAAGGACGATAATAAGAGACGGAAATTGAACGTTCCACTGCACGAGATGATGGGGGACGGGGATCAAGAAACGGAATCTGCTCCAGAGAAGGTTGTGCTGGGGTCCCGTCGCGATGAGGAACTAGTGGCCGCGAAAAGTGAGGATGCCGTCGACAGCAGTCAAAGCAGCCGGAGGCAAGACACCAAAACAATCTTGCAGAATGTTTTCCAAGAAGTCGAGAAGGCCTGCCGGACTCCGGGACCGTGGCGGAAGCGCTTGATAGGCTTCATCAAGTCATTGAGGGAGACCCGGAACTTCGAAACATTTGTCGAATCTCTCTCGGAGATGTTCGTGGAAGCGGAAGCAGATATCTCCGTCGAACTACTCGTTTGCCTGGGGAAGTTTGTCGCCGAAAATCGATGTCGGTTCGGTCTGGAGATTCTAGCGCGGGTCAAATTGAGCGAGGATCCCGTTCGGAGCTCCAGCTTGAAGAAACTTAGCAGAAACCTGAACACATTCCCGTCGAAGTTTACTGTTATACTGATTCGTTGGGGACTGGAAGCCTCCCCAGAACTGGTCAAATATTTCGAACAGTTCCCGCCACCTGATCTCAATTCTGCCTCTTTCCGATCATTCTACGAGGAGAAGATCCCGGCGCAGCGCGAAGCACTTGAAGCAGTGAAATCCAAATTGAACCCCGAGCAATGTAAGTTCTTCCTGAGAGAGATGAAGAAATTCACCATCGAGAAGCAGATTACTACTCTGACAGATAATGCCGAGTTTCGCGCGAGGTTTAGTAAGCTTCGGGAAGATATTGTAATTTTGTTCAATGTAAAATTTTATGTGGATTTCCTCTTGGCTATGGGGGCTTCACGCTGAATGTATAGGATTTTCTATCCCTCTTCATGTCTGTTGGAGCAGAAGTGTCATCCGTCTGACATGCTCCCGCTATTCCTTCCAACGGACAGTTTTTTACCCCATGCTCTCGGAAAAAGTGCCCAATCGGAGCGAATCCCAGAGATCGTTGCATGAACATGAGTGCGGCAGGGAGCGTACCATGATCCAATGCGAGATAGCGGCGCTGAAGGGGCATGTCAAGTTTGTATTTGACATCACCATAGTAACAATAAAGGCGTTATTCGAAAGCCAAATTTATTCGTTCGGGTCATTTCGAGGTTAACAGCGCTCGAATACTTTGTACAGCTCCTCAGTCGAAGTCAGTTTCACCATTATTTCATTGAATTTATGAGACACCTTGATTTTCTTCCTCGCCGCAGGAAAAACAATATTCCTCAACGAATCTTTATCACAGCTCTCGGCGTACAGGTCCGCGATAGCCCGACACACTCCGCGGAAACATGTCTTCTCATCCTCGTAATTGATGTCTGAGGCGAGCCGCAGCAGAAACAGGGGTAGAGCTCCTATCCGAGGCCGCAGACCGTCCAGTACGACAGGGAGTCGAGATAAACCGTCCTCCTCGATTTCAATCGAGAAGTAACACTTGAGCATCTCGGAGACGCTCAGAAGTTTCTTGCATGCATGCTCCACCAGCTCAGAAGCGTTGTCCATGTCGGCGTTGAGACCGGATTTCGCCGATTTCAAGGACAATGTCAAAATGCTCTCCAATTTCAAAGGTTCGAATTCGAACGCTGGAAAATTAGCGAACGAATCCAAGCAGTTCTGATAGAAGAGCGCGCGAGCCAATCGGTGATGATTGACCATGATCAGCTGAGTTCCGATCTGGATCAGGGATCGATCTCTCGCAACGAAGCCAACGTAAATCATTCTCGACAAATTCCGACTCAGTTCAGCATCCGTGCCCGCAGCCAATTCTTCGCTCAGTTCGCGTATCTGCGGAACAAGTCCTGAATAAGTTCCATGATCGTCGATGGGAGTAGCTCCAATCATTGAAGCATCCAGCGGGGAGGCAATTTGGATCGTTACATACGCTCGACAGCAGAACTTCGACTTTCTCATTCGAGCTCCCCGCGGCTCCTTGCTGGCTGAAGAGCGTCGTGATCTTCTCTTGGCTCGAATCCACCCTGACGACCTCCTTGTCACGTCTCAGCTCGTCCTTCCGCGGTGGCGTCACGGAGTCGCAGATTTTAGCCGGGAGGACTGACTGTTTGGTCAGATAGTGCCTGAGGAAGATGCGGGGTGAACGCTCCGAAAGCCTATATGCGAAACCTCGGCTCTTCGTGACATGTTCCCTGACGAACCGCTCCGACCATCACCTCGACGAGTCACATGAGAACAAGACTCTATCCACTTCTTCCTGCAATCTCGTGAGGATGTATTCTTGATGGAGGAAGCCGACTTCGCTTTTGGTTGGATGCAAGTTGACATCGACGTTTTCCGGAGGCATCTCGAGCGAGAGGTACACGAAGGGATGATCGTCCTTCCGGAGATATCTCTGGTAGACGACGTCCAGACATCCTCGAATCGCTGCGCACTCGACGAGCCTGGGAGCGAGAGAATCGTAGACTCACACCGGGAGACTTCCGCCCGCACCCTCAGAGCATCCCCAACCGCGCTCACCTATTATTTATGAAGAGGACGAGTTGAGTTCTCCGCTTGTTACTGTAGTTGGCCTTTGTGACATAGCCAGTCGCTCTGCAACACCAAGAACGTTTTCTTAGTCTATCTCCCGGAGGATCGACGAGCCCGCATCAATGTATTCCGGCAAAGGCCCGAACTTTATGCTTATTTTTTCGTCGACGAATTCCAAGCTCAGTAATTCTCGAGCGATCTCTTGGCCGTAGAGTGTTCGAATGTTGTCCAAGACGGTGGAGTTCTTGCGCGTGTTGACAGCAAAGCTGTTTTCGCCTTCACCAATCGAAAGTGATCATCAATTAGGAGGTTTCCTACAGATACCAAGTCTCCGAAGAGACCCTCGATATGATGGAGTACCCTAATCGCGTTCCGCCGTGAAACGGAAATGCATAAACTGATGCTTGGGATCCGAATGAGTCGGAGCCCTCCGAATATCTCCAAGCATTACCGTGCTTGCTCAAAGAGAAGCCGATACGCGGGAAATGAACAGCATAATTCGAGACGACGGCTTCACAGCGGCGGAACTCGTCGGCAGGTGACCTGAAGGCATCGCGTCGCTGGGGAACATTGAAGAAGAGATCCTCGACAGAAATCGTAGTCCCACGATTCATCGCCACGGGCTTCGGATCGTCCTGTATAGGAAAACACATGCTCCAAGCGCCTGGTGTTTCTGCTACGAGAGCCAAAATATATCACATCGCACTCACTTGTGGCTTGCCGTCACTGTACTGGCAAACGTATCCTACGGTGGATCGTTCGGTCTTCGTCGAAATTTTCACGTGAGCAACGTACGTAATCGAGGCCAAAGCTTCGCCGCGGAAACCGAAAGTCGCGATTTTTTTCAGGTCGTCAAAGCTGCTGATCTTCGAAGTGGTGAAGCGTTCACACACAATCGCCATGTCTTCTCTGGAGATTCCACATCCGTCATCCTGGAAATGAATCCATCATTGGACAGTGAAGGCTGGGCCAATGACGAAGAGAAAGCCTTCGTCGAAAGAGAAAATTGTGAGATTCGTTCTCAGACCTGAATTTGAATGAGTTTGAGACCGCCATTGTTGAGCGTCACAGCAATCTTTGTGCTGCGTGCATCGATTGAGTTCTCGAGCATTTCTTTGATGGCATTGCAAGGCCTCTGGATTACTTCTCCTGCAGCGATCCTGAAGAATAGAGGGGATGGTGACAAAGCTTTCCGATTGTCCTCGGCAGTGGGAGCGGCCCTCCTCTTCCCAGGGAGTATGAGCCCCGAGTGCCGAAAAGGAGTACTGCTGTCTGATCAGATCTAATACCTGTTGACGACGTCTTTGGGGAGTGCATGAATTCGATTCGGCTCCATCCCGATCGCTCTCTATTGTGGAGACACCCTATTCCTGACTTCTCCTTCGGCTCTTGTATGTCCTCATATCGTCCAGCCCCGCACCATGATCATTTGGATAGCACATCAGCCGACTGATAATAATTAGTTGAACGAGGGGCACATTTCGAGCTATTGATTCCAGCGCACAAAAAAGAGTCGCAGGCCGTCTCCATGGAGGTGTCACAAGCTCTGTTTCTTCGTTCGTTCCGCGCCTCTCCTAAAGGGGGATGGGCCGAAACTCTCGGAAACAGAATGGGAATAGAACTTCGGAACGAAAAAATTTAAACAGGCAAGCTGTCTGACGCGCGCGCACTGAATGAGCTCGTGTCTAGGATTTCTGAAAGTGTCTCGGGTATCCGGGTAGCTTCATACATATTCGCTTATCCTCTCGTGTCGGGAAGACCTGCTAACTTCACTCATTTCCCATGATACGGATCTTCATTTGATGAATTCAGAATAGGAAATTATGACATTGTCTTGGGTTGTGGCGAAACATTTATTGCAAATCTATAATCCGAGTGGTCGGCAGCACCCGTATACTATCGAATGCTCTGGATCTTCTTAAACTCTTTGTAGATGCTCATCCGCTGTATCCATGGATCCCATTGCCACGTCTCGATCTTGTTCTCGAGTCTCGGTCGCGAAACACTGTACATATGACCGGAGACGACGCTTTTTATGAGAACCAGTACGTTCTTCGCTTTCGGCCTCGCCATTTCCAGGGATGGAGCTCACCTGCCGAAGAAGAGACGGGATGCTTAGTTCTATATCGTTCACGCTTCCCTGGCCAAAGTGTTCCGAATGGAAATTATAAATGCAGAGTTTCTCGTAGATTGATATATATACACTCTGCTGCGTGCTCAAGACGCCGAAACTCCCTAGGTATTCCGATCGCCGATGACTCGACGTTCCGCGGTGAAAGCGGGCTATGAGTCAATATATCGCCCGGGGGAGATCACGGAACGTGAAGGTTTCGAGACTCAGAACCGAGACCGGCACATTATTTCCCCCCTCAATAATCCACTATCGGAGTCCGCGCAGTTGAACATCAGATTCGAAAGTCCGGGAAATCATAGGTCGCGTGGAGAGTTCAGTCTTGCTCATAGTGAGGCAATTTTTGGCCACAAACTCACCCTGTAGGGACTGCACCGAGAGTAAGTTCCCGCTCCGAGAGCTGTCGAAAATACCGTTCGATCCCGACGGAGACGTTCACAAAAGCCTCTGTTCTCGCGATATTTTGAGAGAACTCTCGCTGATTGTCAACACGCAGATGAGACTAGCGGGCGAAGGAGCGCGCATCATGAGGATTTGGTCCAGTTGTTCTGCTGGAGATGTTCGCTCGAAAAAGCATTCGACTCCTGGAGTTCCGAATTTCACAGAAGATTCCCATGAAGCTGTGAGTAACAGGGTCTTTCCATTATTGCTGATTGTGACGGACGCGAGAGAATCCAGAGTTGTTAAGAAGGGGAGAACGGGAAAGCAGGCGATGTTTAGTGCGATGGATATTCGGGTCGTCTCTACCCTGTTAAACGCATCTAAATGGGGAAACCTCTCCACTTCTACAACCTGTAAGCTAAAGCGAATCGACTCAGTTCGCGGCGAATATAAATTCCGATCGCCATATGTTCGACGGATTTCGGTGGAAAGATCTAGTTCCGGTAGGAACTAGGAGACCAAGCAATACCCATTCGTCCGTATCGCTGGGGGTTGGCCATTGAATGGATGATTCGATTCCGAGGCCGTGGAGAGTCACGGCGGGAGTCGGTAACCGACGTATCTCCTGGCTCTAGGCAGAATCGGTTGACTCGGGTCGGAGACATGTTGAAAACAAAATCGCAGACATTGTAGAATCTGATGTCGTCCTCACTTTTGCGTCGGGCCTCGAGGAAGAACCCTACGCTCATTGCTGAGGGAGCATCTGCATTCGGACACGAACCAATTCGGACTTGAGTCTCCGGCGCCTCCTATGAGGCTGCGATCGAGAGACTATAGGACGTCGTAGAATCTTCATCTTTTCGAAGATTCAGAATGATCAGATCAGGTTTTGTCGAGGTGTGCGACGTTCCGACGGTATCGCAGAAGCTCCGACAGATTGTTCCCGTCCCAAAGATCTCAAGGTCATTGCGAGCGGGACCTCGAGAGTATTCCATGCCATAGATTCTCAGGAAGGGGTAAGGTCATCCGTCGATCAATGACGAGGGTGACGAAAGCAGTTTGTTCCTCGCGTGGAGGGAGCTCTTGATGACTTCGATGGAACATCCCATGTCAATCGAAAAAGGGTCGAGAGAAGAACTGGGAACTCTTCGGCGAATCGACGTAAACGCCACTCATTCCCTAGAATCTAGGGTGTAGAATCCGGGGTCTAGATGGATTGATCTCAGAATATTCATACCATCGGGGCCGGTCATGATTCATGATCTGGATGGGTCCCGATCGCTTCAAACCAGAGAGCAGTGATTAGCTATAACGTATGGTACAGCGTGCAGGTTCCCCCTCCAAACTAAATACATTGCTGATGAAATCTCTGGTGCGACCGATCCTAGAACCTCCGAGCGAATGACTCCGAAAATTATGGAGATGTCTTCCAATTCCAGCCTTCTTCACTCGTGACGACTGAGTCGCTCTGCCATCGACTTGAGAGCGTGACATCGGACTGCAGATGTCGGACGAGGAAGAGATATTGCCAGGTCCGTCTAGCCGGCACGTGGAAACGAAATCAACATGCAAACAGAGAAAAGATCTCCCCCTCAAGGTCCAGGTGGAGGTGTTGACGAAGCTGATGGCTGGCGCGAAGCAATTCCAGCTAGCTCAGGAGTTCTGCGTTAGTCAGAGTCAAATATCGCGGATCAAATCTAATCAGGAGCGGATTTTGTGTCAATTCATCAATAATGGAAACCTCGAGCGGAAGAGAGCGAGGATGGGACCTCAGAAGGAGCTCGAGGAGGCCTTGCTCAAGTGGTATCAGAGTGAAGTGACCGCCGGTACTGCGCTAAACGGTGGGCGCATTAGAGTCGAAGGCTTTCTACCATCTCACAAATATTATATTCATTCATTTTTACATCGAGACTACGAGTCGAACATCGTCGTGCTTCCCTATCGTCCACAGGAGTCATGATCAAAACGAAAGCAAATCAGATAGCCAAAGAATTGGGCCTCACCGACTGGAAGGCTTCCAAGGGATGGTACTATCGATGGCAGCTCCGTAACAATGCGATCGTGAAAAGCCACGTCTCGAGCGCGGTCGAGATCCACGTGCAAGAGGGCACGAGCACGGGCGGCGCCGCTTTGCTAGAGTTTCGAGAGGTTCTTGGGAACTACTCGACAAGTGAGTTGATTGGTGAATGGGACGAGTATATAGCCAGAGAATCAAGACGACTCGTTGAGAGCCCCTTTTCGCCCCCCTTTCTTGCAGATAACATTTTCTGCATGGACGAAGCTACTCTGCTCTACCGAACTGTACCGAGCAAAGAAGGACAGCTATACGTCGATCCTCAAGAGAGAGTGTCCATACTATTCTGTGCCAATCGGAGTGGCACGTCATTAATGCCACCGGTCCTGATAGGACGAACCTCAGAACCCGCCTGCCTCAAGGGTGTGAAAAAGTATCCCGTTCTATACACTAACTCGCCAAGAGCGACGATGACGTCCAACATCTTCCATGGATGGCTTCAGCAGATCGACGCCGAATGCGGCAAAAGCAACAAGAAGATTGCGCTCGTCGCAGATGACATTCCAGTGAGTACTTGGCGAGGAATTCGGGAGCGTCCCCGAGTCTCGATACAGAGCGCTCTTCTTATCCGGTCCCCTGAGTAGCCATTGTCCCAGTCGACGGAATAGGAACCACCAGAACCTTTTCTTCGTCCAGGCCCACCGAGTCCCGCAGCTAGTCCTCAAGAATGTTCGTCTTGTGTATCTTCCGTACCACATCCGACCTCTGGAAAAATTGATATCCAAGTTCAAGCTGTTCTACAGAGAGCAGCTCGTTCGAGAACTAGCGGTGATGTGCGACCATTCGCTCCAGAGGATCAAAGCCGCTAGCACGGTAGGATTAACAGTCGAATATTTTCGTAGACTCCCTGGCTCATATATCAAAAATCAGAAGCGATTCCCTGTCGTCGCCTAAATTCGATCGCGGATGAGGAGACGACACTTTTGGCCTGATTCCACAGATCTCATTACTGCGGTGCATGCATTTCGTGAAACTCGCTTGGGGACAACTGACGGCCACCGATGTCTCGCGAACGCTCGAATCCTTGGTAAAGACCGTTCTCGGCGTGAATCTCGTGGCGGAGACTGACATCTTGCCCGACGTGGGAAAACTCCCCTTCGATTTCAACACAGAAGATCTCAAACTGGTGGAACAACTCGAAAAGAAGATGGAGTTGGAACAGGATTCGAGTCTCCCGGTGAACGAATCGTATATCGACGATCAGTTCACTGGAAGCAAATTGGTGCCACCGTCCAAACAGGAAGTCCATAGCGCTCTCGAGGTTGGTGGAAATCTCTTCCCTGAGGCATTCGCTTTGAATTTTGCGGCTGATTTCATTCGTATGTAACAATCAACAATTCTCGATCAGGTCCTACGGAGATTCCACGACCTCAACGGCTTCGACCCGCAGCCGCTCTACCAAGTGGAAACTTCAGTGCAGAGATACATGGAAGAGCACGGCCTTCTACCTCAAACCGGTCTGGCGCCTCAGCAAGCTCACGCGAGCCATCAACAAATGCTCATGTTTCCATCGGCTCCGCCGATACCTGTCGAGGAGGTTCAACCTCAGCTGCAGCACCATCAAACTTTACCCACGGGTCAACTCGGCTGAGAAACTACATTATGTTCCATCGATCGATGACCTCGCAGACAAGCCTCCTCATGAAAGAGCCGTTGTACACACTCGAGGAGGAGTCGGTTAAATAAATGCGATTGTCCAAGTTGAGATTATATCTAACAAGAGAGAGACTCATCCGTTATCCGTTTGACCGTAGCTGCTAGGGAAGGCTCATTTACGTGTCACCGAGTGGAAAGAGCAGTCTTCACGTAAATCACGAAGTTCCGTTCGTGCTCAGAAGGCGCCGGACGGAGGATTCAGTCTCCCAGGTTTAGATTTTGGTCTCTTCCCTGGTCCCAGTCAGTGTACTAAGGAGCGAGTTCAATCGATCAGGGCTCCGCGTCCGAGCGGACCCTAACAGCGCGGACAATATGATCTATTCATTCGTGTCACACCGAGAACCCGACCGGGCATCTGATAGATGTCCGGCCATGCCTGAGTTCTCGGAGTGATTCTTGTCCTCCAAAGGGTAGAATCGGGCAACATAATAATTGTTATGATCCCGGGGTTCGTAGGAGTTCAGTGGATATCATTTCTGGAAGTCTCGAATATCTCGCGAGATCATTTCTCGGGTGACCCCAAACCCGCGGATTGATCTCTATAACTTCTCGATGGTTCTATTCATGGTAGTTGCTTCCTATTCAAGGTGTTACATCGAGAGCCCGACCAAGCATCAGTTGGACGTACGGTCATGGCTGAGTTCCCGGTGTGTTCTCTGTCCTCCAAAGAGTAGAATCGGGCAGCGCAATTGTTACGATCCCGGGGTTCGTAGGAGTTCAAGACAATTCGTCTGTGTAGAATGCACGAGAGAGAGATGTTGGAGAGTGTGAGTCGAGAGCTTCCATTGATTAGCGGCTCTCTTGAAAGCCTCTCCAATTTTTTCGCTAGGATAACTTGGTGCCAAGTCCACGTCAGACAGAGGTACTCCGAAGCCTAGCATGAATGTCGAAGCTTACCCAAAGGAAAACACGCGAAAATCCTCGCCTTGAAAGAATTGTTTATTTAGAGAAACGCGTCCCATACAGCTAGTATTTCCCCACCTCATGGTGATTTGCTCCCACAGTCTTCAAATCCAAACATCATACAGACCCAGGAGCTTCGATCCCTGTGAAACATCAAGAATTGTCAGCGGAAAATCCCTGACCTCGATATTCCTATCCGAAACGCACCGCCTCGCAATCAGTGTAACTATGCGTCTCCAGGTACACGTGTGTGTTGTAAGACGAGAAAGGTTAACGGCGGTAGTTCATTTCATCAGAGGGGCTGGTAAGTGTGTCGACAAGGGCGTCACTCGATTTCCGAGTAGCGGATCGCCTGTAATAATCGAGGAAACTAACCTTTGGTACCGCACGCGGTCGAGCCGGAGCGCCGGCCACGTGCCGTCGCCGATGAGAGCGAAAGGAACTTCGAAGCGTGATCGCGCCAGCTCTTTTCTCTTTTAGGCGAGTACGGCAGAAAGGGCTGCAATCTATGGCGCGGCTTTTCGAATCACCGTATCCTCCCGTCCGCTGGTGGCCCACGGCGAGCCTCCACTGTCTATTCGAGTCCTGAGCGAAGTAGCGAGACGAACACCGGAATGATCAACCCGATATTCCGGATCGCGCTCAGCTCATAGAGGAGATACGAGCAGGCAGAGAACAGCCATGACATTTCAGGACTCGCTCAACCCGAGGGATAACGCATCAAGGCTTCGGGAATTCTTCTGCTTGCCTCATTTATTTGGCTTAAATCCTTCCTCAAATATACATGCTAAACATCACTGTCCAGAACAAACATCCGGGTAAATCATGTACAGTTTTTGGGGAACTACTCATTGCTCTGTTTCAAACCTCATTGCCGGCAGCTCGATTCGCCTTCCTCGCGAGCTCGCTCCGAGCGACGTACTCATCATGTCGACTGTTGAGCGATTGGAAGAACCATTCGCAATGCGGCTCTTGCTCGCCGAGAAGATCCTTTGGGAGGATAGAGCGGTCAATGTACTCGTGCAGAGCTTCTATCTGAGATCCATGGAGTTGAATTTTCGCCTCGTTCTGAAAGGTAAAGTCTTTTGACCTCACTCGATTCGAATCGTTCGCAGGAGTACTTTGCGTCAATCACGGCGGCAGAAAGAAAATCGCGGAATTCCGGTATACCTACCTTCTTGCTGAGGAAGGGCGCTGCCAGGGCGAAAGCCACGTTATAAGTCACTGGTTGATTCACTATGTGTATGGCTCTGATTTTCAGGGGACAGCCCCCCTGTAGATTCGACAATACCGACTGCAAGGAACGGCCTAGATTATCGCCAACTTGACAGCTGGTCGCCCCGTATTGCATCAATTATTCAGCAGACGCGGGAACTTGAGATTCTATAGCGAGTTCATAGTTTCCTCTCCGAGCTCACTGGTATTTTATGAGGGGGAAGGAACTGTAGTATCCAGCTCAGATGGAGTCCTTTGTAGTCCAGAATGACTCGCGCTCCATTTTTCTGTATCTCATCATCCTCGAGCATGTGGTCGACGATGTAGGTTGAGCCCTGCAGCACTTGAGTGTAATTCACCCCGCTGTCGGGGGTCCAGTCGCCTGCGCTGTGTGGAAATTCATGATCATCACATCGGAAGTGATTTCAGATTTCGAAGCCTCGTCCATCGGCAGATACTGAGCCCTCGAGTGCTCACAGCTGCGAGTTTTAGGCTGACATGATGTTCGAAAGCCCTGATGGAGCATCGTTCTCGCCTCCCCACGAACGCCGATGATCTGCGTCCGATCGAAACGGTCGAGCTCCTCGGAATCGGGACCAAGACTCGGGAGCGGTGAGAGGGAAACCTACCGGAGAACTACCACAGCTGATCCATCCTTCGGATTACGATGTCTGAGAAGCTCGAAGCTACGGAGGGCGTAAACATATCCAAAGTCTTTCGGCCCTTTTCCGAAAGGCATGTGCGCTAAATTCTGCGCGAGTGCGTTGCGGCACGTCATTGCGGCCATCCGGAAGGCCTTGTCAACATCGAATTTCTTGTAGCGGAGAGTTTTCACCAGCTCCCTGTCCGGAACGACAGCTTCAGATCCTTCCATGATGCCCTCCATCCTGTTTCGGAATGAATCCAGCGTTCAATGCGTCGCTCCTTGGAAACGAACGATCACGGCCGAGATGCATTCAGGCGGAGCGATAAATCGAGACTCACTTATTCCGGAGTTTTCTCACAGCATCCTGAGTTTCTTCTGATTCATGGTCGATGGTGAACGTTGTCGTGTCAACCAAGAAGTCTGATAAGACGACCGGGTCTGTCATCTCCTACAGAATGACTAATCGTAGCCCGAATGAGCGTCTCATAGACTGATCATAACACTGGAACTCCTCATCGACTTCTCCCCGAAATCACAGAACTCTCAACACCATGAATGCCAATCGCTGTGCGAACTCTTACGATGCCTCTAACTTGACCGGCGGTGGGCAGGAAAAGCGAGCTTCAGACAATCGGCGCTAAGCGGACCACCTCGTCTGTGCTCCCGCCGGAACCGCGGCGTTTGCTCGACTAAAATGAAGATTCATCTTTGGAACGACTGAACATGCGATTTCCCCTCTCTACTTATCCAGCTCCCCTCTCTACTTATCGAGCTCCGCCACCGCAGTAGGTCTCCAGACAGAAAACAGAAATGATTCCGGTTACAAGGGTTCATTGAACTCGAAGAGCAACAGAAAAATTCCCCTTCCCGGCTTGACCTTAGAAAACTTTCCTCCAGCGGACAGAAAACGATCGCAGGCCGTCACTTGCACCGTACGGGAAGCAAATACACGGATCTTGTGTTTTGCGTCGAGCACCTTTCACAGTTCATGAATCATCGAAAGGATGACACGACCGACAGAGCGGGGCAAGCTATAAACTTGAAAGATTCCGTCAAGACTCACTCGGCGCCCAAATATCTCGTCCGGAGCAGCTGAGTTCTTCAGCACGCGGGTCAGCAAGGAACGAGCACGCCAGGAATCGTTTGTCGTCGGTGTCCGCTCCCGATCCCTATCGTCGATGGGCTCCACGCCACCCGTGTCGTGCGAAGATTTGCGATGAATTGAAAGCAAAACAGGGGAAGCATCCGAGTTTAGTCGGGTGCTTCCCCTTCCGCCTATGACTTCCCCCCCCCTACGGTCTCTGATAATGATTGGAGCAGTCGAGCGGAAAATCCTCGGCATCCTCCTCATTCGCTGTGGGATGACGAAACACGGATCTCGATTCCCGGTGCGACAGGTGCTCCCCCTTCCGTCTGCCGTCGTCTCTGTCCCTATCCGTATCTAACTCTCAAGCGCACTGATCCGAGGCCGCGGCGGCCGGTGGGAACCCGGACCCTCTCCATCAATATTTCGAATGATACCTATTTGTTTTTGATAGTTTGTGCCTTATTCATAAGAGTCGAGGGCCAGACGATGACGAGTCTTCTCCGCTGGTCTCTGCCTGATTCATTCGCTCTTCCAATTTGATTTCACGGTTTTCCCCTTCAGCCCCCACATCCCTAGAGCGTCCGTCGCCGAGAGACTGAGAGAGACGCCGAACGACTTGAGTGAGGCATCGCAGAGCCCAGGATTGTCTCGTGCCACCTGCCGGTTTTTTTCCGACGGTGTGATCATGTTGATGTAGCCGCAGTCATCACCTTGACTCCGAGAGAACGCCGAACAATTATCCCGGATCCTGGATACCGGGATGTCGCTGAGCACTCGAAATTAAGCATATGAGATATCTCAGTCGGAAGATCCTTATCGAACCCTTTGGACCTTCGCTTGAGATCCGACCGGACGACGCCATTACCGGCACCTTCCGCCGTATCGAATCACAGATGGGGCGTCCTGTCCTTTTTTCGTCCGATGGCTTCGCCCTGAGCCCAGGACCCAGGATCCCACGAGAGGTCGGCGGGTATCGAGCCCCGGCCAGTCGATCCGTTTTCCGGCTCATTGTGCTTGTTCTTAAATATGAGCAATTGAATCGAAAGCCAGAGGCGTAGACGGCATCACCGAAGATGCAGAGGAAACATCACAACTGTAGAGTATTCGAAGGGGTTGCTGTGCGGAGATCAAGCCGGGAAATTGACAGGAAAGAATGGCGATAATTTCGGTAAATAAGGAAATTGAGGAAATCTGCGATTTCGAGGTACAGGTCGGTCGCTCGGTGGTCGTTCGATGCTAGTGCGCTGAAGGTGAATCGATCATGGGGATTCGACCCCGGTGCTTTGGAGAGCGGTCAGGCTCGCGGTTGTTCGCAACTCGAATAGCATAAGTCAGAGCTGTCTTTGCGCCCCTGCCCGCCTCAATGCACCCATAAAAATGTCCAGGATTATCTTTCCCTCGATTCTTTGAAATTGGAGTCGGCTTATGTGCACATATTCTTGGCATCAAATTCCGAGAGCGATTCGCTCGGGACTTCGTATCCAACCGATCTTTTATTCATCCTCCTTCCGGAAGGAGTGACTCGGACCGAGAGAATCGAAGATCGTGTATGTAATCGGGTCTCGTGGAGGACACTAAGGATGATCGCCCGCCATTCGCGCAGGCTCCAAATTGGCTCTGAAGAAACTTTCACGTTTCCTCGCAAGTATACGTTGTATGAGTCTCATTCCAAAGGTATGATCCATTATTTTCATGACGTTCTTTCCGGAAGCCATCTCCACGGCTACGAGCAGTTTCCTGTATCTCAGAAAATAGCATCCTCGTCCGAATTGATATCTTTCCTCCAGAAGATTTTATCTGGCAGAGTGACCGTATTCGACCGCTTTGCCCTGTGGAAAATCTTGCCTGTTTATTGATCAAGCGATCGTCTCACCTCCGGACTAGGAATTCGATTTCCCTCGAAGCCGACGCGAGAGAACAGTATGGCGTTCCGACGCTCCGTGGCTCACGCACATATTGATCCTAATTGATCATAGCTGCTCCTGACTCCTGAAGATATGTATCTTCATATGCACGTCATCATGATGAAACTCCTGTAGAATGCAGAAAGCTCTGATGCACGAGGATCATTCACTCGAAAACCCCCTGTCCATATAATTCACTTGAGGCACTGAGATTCACGGAAGATCGGCGGTCAGACGGATACGATGGCCGTTTAAGGATCGATTCTAACATCATTTCGAGAACAGCTGCGGCGCTGACCACCGCGCCATGTTCGCGGGCTTTAATGCGTTCATCCGCACGATCAGCTGATAGCGCGACCGGCGAATTCTGTCTTCGGTGACATTTCTTCTCCGCCGAGGCGTACTATCCGGTGAGACAGTTTCTAAAGGTCCGTGTGACGATCCTCCGTAGGATTCTTAACGAACCGGTCAAGTGGAAACCCTCTTTGAACTGTTCTGGCGGAGGCCTAATAGCGACTGCATCGGCCTCGATCTCGGAAGGCTCCTGATAACTCGGACACAACCTCGAAATTCGTGCTGTATTCTAGCTCACAGCCCTCGGGAGGAACCGTGATTGAACTCGTGAACTCCCAGATCGGTACAACATGGCAGCGACGCTCGTGTCCAGCAACAAAATCTTCGGCGGCTTCCAGAAAGTTTTCAAGCATGCCTCTTCTACCCTGGGCTCAGAGGCGAAATTCGCTATATTCCTCCCAAAATGCGACGGCAAGGTTAGTAGTCATAACTCCTTCTTCGAGGCATCCGCTCGCCTCAAAGCTCTTCGATGGTACTCAAAAGTCTTCTTCCGGGCCTTCTCCAGTTGAGAGCGGTTCACCAAATAAAGCGTTGGCGTCGGCGTCTTGGTTGCCCGAACTCTCACGATGCTTATTGAATTTCCCCCGCGTCTGCCGATCGACGGAACCCCTATCACGACATTAACCGCAGGCTGTGTCTACGCAATTCCGTCCCTAGGTACCTCTCATCTATTGGCTTTCCGGTCTGACGTGTACCGAGCAGAACTTCATCACGAAATCCGGAGCCCAGGCCCACGCTCAGAAGTATGGAGTCGCCATCGTCTGTCCCGACACAAGCCCCCGTGAGCATGAGATAAATCCTGCCAGAGACCTTCCATATCGAAAGGCCAACAGTTCCAGAGCTACAATCCCGCTGGGACATATGTAGGCTTAAGTCTTCACTATCCTCTCACCAGGGAATTGCAATGTTCCCGGCGAAGACGACAGCTACGACCTAGGAACCGGCGCCGGTTTCTACGTGGATGCCACCCAGGAGCCATGGGCTAAAAACTACAAAATGTATTCCTACGTGACGAAAGAACTCCCACAGGTGTGGCAGCCCACAGGCATTTCGAATACCTGGTAGCATCCTATTCGTCGAAGCAGCTGCGAGAACAAAATCTGATCCGATGACTGAAAAGGCTTCGGGGTTTCAGGTCATCGAAGCGAATTTCTCGGAAGTCGTCGACACGAGCCGTTGCAGCATCATGGGACACTCCATGGGAGGACACGGCGCCTTGATTTGCTCTCTGAAAAACCCTGGCAAATACAGGGCCGTCAGTGCTTTCGCTCCCCTCTGCAACCCGACCGAGTGCGGCTGGGGGCAGAAAGCGTTCACTGCTTACTTGGGTGAGAACTCCCAGGTCGACGTTGTCGATCGATACCAAAGACAGTCCTTAATCACCGCCAAATCGCGGCTTCCTGGAGATATTCTCGGACCCGAAGAAAACTCTCCGCCCCCTGCTTCATTACGAGCTCAAAGAACGTGACTCATTTTTCTTTTTGTTTTCAAAAGGTGCCGACCGGAAAGCATGGAGCGAGTATGACGCGACGGACCTCGCGAAAACCTATGCGGGACCACCGATTTCCGCGTTGATCGACGTTGGGCTCAACGACGAGTTCCTGAACGATTTGCTCCCGGACAATCTACACAGAGTGACTAACGACAAAGTCAAGGTCAACTTGAGGAAACATGAGGGATACGACCACAGCTACTATTTCATCGCGACCTTCATCGAAGAACACATCCGAATGCACAGCGAAGCGCTCAAGTGAATCGCCCAGACTCAGCACCCTCGGGCCCCTTTCGTGGAAAATATGCGGCTCAATCGGAAGCTGTGACAGTTAAAAACTTCTGCGATAAAGAACTTATGTTACGGGGACGATTCATTTCCTACTTCCGCTCTTCCATAATGATCGTGCGATGGATTCCAATGGCGAGATCGAAAACTCGTTGTTTCAATATTTCCTATAATTTTTTTATTTACATTTTTTCATATTCAATCCTTTGGCGGACCTGCGGACCTTCCTTCGTTCGTTCATGTGATCAGCATCAGATTTGCCTTTCTTTCCTTTTTTGCTCTCGTAGGTGATCATGCGATTGCCTGATGTGAAGCCTCGACTCATTTCGACGAGCCCGCTCCGAGACTTGAGTCGTTCACCCAAAGAGACCTTCGAAGTTCTGACCTTCTTCGTTGTGGGCCTGAAACCTCTAAGGATATCGCTCCCGGACTTTTGAGTGAAACCAGCCGTCGGATCTTTCGGAGTTTTCTTCCCACGGTCGAGTTCCTCATCGGAGGAACCTTCACTGAGGCTGTCGAGAGCCGACATGTCTGACTTGACGGAGTCATTGTCCGCGATGCCTCCATCATTGTCATCGGGATTGAATGCGTCGACCTCCACAGCCCTCTCGGAAGAATCCTTTTTCGGCTTCTGTAACGTCGCAATGACGCTGCGTAACCGGTTGAAGTCCTCGGTATCTTCCTCAACCTCGAAGTCAGGATTCTCGAACATTTCCGAGAACCTCGAGTCTTTCATCGGGTTCACGAATTTCTTCAGTTTCCTTCGGTTCTCCTTGGCGGCGTTCTCCAACAGTTCTTGCTCCCTCTCAATGAGGCGTTGCGCAACCCGAGCGTTGACTTTGGGTAGGTGCACCTTCGTCTTATCGGGAACTCTGTCTGCCCTCATGGCGTTCAACCTCTCCTTGATCTTCTTCTTCTTATACTCCTCGTAGGCGAAGGGCTGGCTGAGTTGCTTCGCTTTGTGATAGAGTCGGACGTCGATGAAGTATCCGTGCATGTACGCTCGGAGCATATTCGTCCCGACGAGATTGGTCAGATTGAGTTCTTCGACTTCTTTGATTGTGACGAATTTGTAATCGTCGTAAACCGTGTCCTGGTTCGTTTCTTCGAGTTCTTCGGTGATGTTGTCCAAGAAGCTGCACCACCGCGGAGCTGTTCCCAGAGCTGGGATGTAAAAAGGTTGAATTTTTGGCGATTCGGTAGCGACCAGAATAAGTCCAGATTTCCCGAAAACGCATACATCGTTGATGTCGTGGGCTGTCGTGATGCTCGTGAACATTTTCCCGTCTTCGCCGTAAATTTTTATAGCTTTCGAATCAGCCGAAATGACTCGGTTGTCGTGGTGGAAATCCAGGGTTTTGATCGGCATCGAGTACATGTGGTCTTTACACAGATACGGCTTGTCTGCGCGTATGTCGAACAGCAGGACGTGTCCCGACGTTGTGCCAACGCCGAAAGAGAGGGGATCCTTGAAAGCAATCACAGATACTCCGGGAATCGCTTTCATCTCTTCTGAGAAAGCTTCGAGTGTCGCCGGTAGGCTCGCAACTCTAGCCTGACATCTCGGATCCCAGGCCTCGACCGTCCCATCGGACGTGCCCATCAGGATCAGGTTATGGTCCTCGTTGAATTGTACACAGTTCACTGATACTGCTTGCGACTCGAATGATTTCAGGAATTGCCCCTGCTCCAGGTTCAGCCGATAGACGTCCGGCCCATCGCCGGCGAACAAAAGCTCGGCCGAGCATTGCATATACTTCATGTCCCTTCCACTCCGAGGAATTCTGATTCGGTGGTATCTGCCGTACCGCGCATGGAACTCGACGTAGCGGTCCGTGCTCAGGAAAACCATTTTCGAGTAGTCGTCCGCGAGACAAGCCATCGACACGACTTCATAATCCAGACACCGCTCGAACTTCATGCTCAACTGCGAAACTTCATAACATCGTATTCGAGGTTTATACACGCCGCAGGCGAGTATGTGTTGCTGGTCCGGAGTTACGCGCAAGTGGGTCGTCACCGTGGGCATTTCGAACTCTTGGATAAGCTCGATACGATGACGGACCTTGGAGTCTTTCCGGACCAGAGCTCTTTTCTTCCGGTCCGACAACCAATCCGGGAGGCTCTTGCCCGCCGCTAGATTGTAAATTTTCACATCGTTCATCGTACAGACCTCCATTTTCTGCTATTGCGGAGCCCTTCACGGGCGGGCAGTATCGCACTTCAAGACGAAGCTCACGATGTCTTCGAGGATACGGCGACACTTCCCGAGAATCACTCACAGGAGCTACCCAATAGAACATTCGACAAATCGAGCATTACATCGACTGTGTTCTCGATCATCGCTGCAGATAAGTAGAACAACGACTTGCGACGGGGAGAGATGAGAGCGGCACGTGTTGTGGACCGGGTTTAGTAAACACGTCGAATGAACGCATTCCGCTCGGGATGAGCTCCTCGGCGACCGACGCATACCGTTGCACGAGCGATCCTCATCAATCGAGCGTTTCGGTACTTGTTGAAATCGATTCTAGGGGAGAGGGCCCTTGAATGAGAGAATTTGATTTTGGTCCAAGGGCACAAGGGCGGTGAAAAATCTCCCTGGGAGATCATGGAAGCTGTCTGACTCCCACAAGCTGCTATCAGTGATTGATGAGGAAACAGGCGATAAGAATCATCCCTTTCTCTCTTGCGCCTTCAGGACCTGAAACGATCACGAGCATTCGCATGGAAGCTGAATGGACTCGATTGCCTCGAGCATGCTGCATCACTCGAGAGACCAGGCTGTCCCCAGCGATCTCCCTGTGGAAAGCAGCGACCGATTGTACGGAAGCATTGCCTCTCGGTCGGTGTCGCTTACCCAGTCCGAAGCTCGCTACAGAAGGGGATTCCGCTATCGATAATCGCTCTGTTCTCGGAAGAACATCCCAGCATCACAAAATTCTCTCTCGATACCGTGGAGCTGGAAAAGTTCAGCAACGGAGTTCGACGAGTGAGGAGGAGAAGCGCAGGAGGAATAGTAAGTAGAGACGATCGGGGGGTCCCGGGCAGGGTCCGGGGCTCCACACTTCTCTGCCTGGGAAGTCACTGTTTCCTCGAAGAGGTCGTCCGCGAGATCCTTTGCGATGACCACTCGGGCCAGAATGAGAAATTGCCGTGTGTCCAGTGTCCCGAAGATATTCAACGCTTCGGAGCAACGCTGCTCGCAAAGAATCTCCTGATAATAATCATCCACGAAGGCATCGAAGGACATCCGATTTTTTCCGAGGGAAGGGTGCACACGGTGCGAGACAGCGGAACACAGCTGCTAGGAGACCCGGAGGAGAAGAAAGCCACGACAACGATTGAACAACGAGCTCAATATGTTCTTCGGATGTGATTTGCTCCACTTTAGGTGAATTCGGGAAACTCATCGGCACTGCATTACGTGTCGCAGATTCGGAGTGCAGTTCAGGAACGAGTCGCGCGAGACACGGGGCTCGCTATCTTCAGAAACGTCATCGTCGAACAATCGACAGCGAAGTTCAGCCCTGCCGTCTGCAGTGATCGGAGCATCGGATCGTTCGACCGAGTTCGAGGTGTGAGGAGGGATGTAGCGATTATTTCCTCTGGCTCCCTTCCGTAGATACCGAGCGTCTTCTCCGGGAATGGGGTTGCTTTTTCGGAGCGAATTTCGTTCCTCTCCCTTCTCGCTTATCTGCTTTCCAGGTCTTCCCGTTCGTCGTTCCTGTTCCGCGGTTGTCGGTTTCGTCTCGTCGTCGCTCAATGAACACACACGCGGAAAAAAGGAAGCCCTCCTATCAGAAAATCAATTCTGAGCAATTTTCGCCTTCTCTGTGCGGAACGCTCCGACGCCAGCTACGCTAGCGGAGAAGGCTCCCGGGGAAATGAATCGTATCTCTCAGCAGGTGTTCGACTGTTTCCTTATTTCCATCTCGTCGAGGGTGGAGAACGGAACGAGTTCAACGTTTCGGGCTGCGATGAGCGTCAGGCTCCGAATACTTTCGGTGAGATGATTTCGTACGGCTCCGGGGATCGTAGAGCTTCTTTGGATACCGGCGGTCCACGATTTTCCCTCTCTCCTCGATTGGAGTACCCCTGGAGACAAGTGCAACGGAAAATCGCGAAGTCTCGATTCTGGATACGCCGGAGGAAAAAGGTCGAAAGCGCAACTCAGAGCCCAGTCCACCTTCGATTTTTTGTGTAGGCTTCGCTGCCCATTCGAGAAAGGTGAAATACGATCCCCATTCGACCGAGAAAGTATGATTATCCTGTCTGATAGACCCTAAGTGTATCAATTATTCACCAGAACAACCGTTGGTTTTGCGCCGCTGCCCGAGAGCCCGGTCTTCAGCGGGAGCTAGTTATCATAGTAACTGACTGAGGCGAGCTCATCCAGCAGAGCTGAATCGGAGAAGCGAATGGAGGATCGACCGAGCCGATGTACAGATCTCTCACCTGGAAGGATGATGCCGGTAGATGGGTTTGCGGGCTAATTTGTTGGTCCGCGTGACCAAGGAATCCTGATTGAAATTCTGCTCGACTGACTTGCCGCTGATACGTTCACTGATACGTAGCCTCTCCGCTCAGCGCCTAAGGAGCTACCGGCACCGCTGCAGCGTAAGGGTGGGATGTGCAAGCATGCACACACACGCGCCGTTCGCACGCTCTCTGTTCCGCGTGGGTTTCTGCGTGGGGCCCCGTTCCCAGCCGACACAAGAGCAGCGGGGGTCTGCCTACTGATTGCTTGTCAACGACCATTCGAGCGACCAAACATTCACCCAGCGCCCGCCTGCTTTGCCCACCCAGGCGGACAAGGAGACGACTAGCTAGAGACGACGTTATTCCTTGCCTTGTTTTCAGCCGTCATCCTCTCATCGTTCACACAGATCAAGTGCCTCGAAGATTCCTGAAGGTCCGAGGGAGCGCCTGATGGACCGGCTGTCAGACCTGATTAGGAGGAATATCTCGCGCAAGTCCTTTGAAATTCCGAGCGGGGAAGGGATCTGTGGATGAACGGAGTGTTGCGTAGACGGTTAGCACAACGCTTGCTCGTCGGCCGGCCTACCACTCGGCTGCTTGGTTAATTGTAGGATGGGTTAGAGGATCGGCTGGGCTGGATGCTTGGCTGGTTAATTGCCACGAGGACGCTATTGGAAGTTAGTTTCGCCAAAGGCAAACCGCGCAGCTTGCCATCGAGTAAGCAAGCCTGCCCGCTCGGCAACTTGCCTGGGCTTCCATATACTTGCTAATAAATAAGACCCCCCTCCCGCTTTGGTCCCTGAGTCCTGCCTGCCTGTCTGCCGCCCTGCCGGCCCGACTGCCTGCTCGCTGTCGGTCCCCCCGCAACTCCTTCATGGCGGAGCTCTGTCCGCCCGACTCCGTGCAGACTCCCTCGCCAAGGGTCGCGGCATCGTGTCGCCGCCCCCCGGCGGCTTTATTGACTCGTTTCATATTAAATAATGGTGCAACTTAATTCCAGTGTCGTTTGCACGCGAATAGGAGCCGAGACTTTTTTTTGCATCTCCCCTATCCTGATATTTCGTTGCGGCGGCGAGACGACGATCGAGCAACCGCTACGACGATCGTACGACCGCTACGCCGACCGGCCAATAGCTCGTTCGCTCATCCGTCTCCCAGACACGCGTACGGCTAGATGACCGCGTGCTCTCGAATCCCACGAGGCAAACTTTGAAAGAGTCCATGTGGGTATGTTCCACGCACAGGAGGACCTCGATGATGAGGTCGTGGGCCTCGTGGAGCCGTCGTGAGTCGACTTCACTCTTCGGAGCGATGTTTACAAGGTTCGCTCGACTTGAGCAGAGAGAATGAGTCGCTATTTATAGTCAATACGTTGTACGCGGTCGGTGGTGGTGGGGGTGGTGATGGCGGGTAGTCACCGACGCGGTTTCGAGGTGTCGGCCGGACACAGCAACGGGGCCGGCCGGTCGGCCGACGAGCGGTCGCCGAAGAACCGACGAGAGAGCGGCTTGTGTTCCCCTCGACAGACAGATATACGCAGCATAAGCCCCGTTTCACAGCTGGCGTCGGTCGGTCGGTCGCTTTTTCGTTCGTCGACCGACCACGACTCGTGGCGATAGTGGTCGAGGTTGTTGGGTTTGTCCCGCGCGCGCTCCATCGCAGTTTACGGCTCGAGTTTGTTTGCTCGCCGCAGGTCGAGAGAATTTGCATCGCATCCCGAGTGTATTGACGAAAGACCGCCGCGACCTGTTTCCGAAATAGAGGCGAACATATTCCTCGTAAAATCGTACACCGACGACCGTTGACGAGAATTCAAGCAACCGCTATGTATTTAGTCGTGTCGCCGTGGACGGAACTGTTGTTGCAACAAGTCGAGGAGCGCTGTTGGCAGAATACTACCCGGCGAGCTAAGGGACTCGAGTCGGATAGGTCCGTATCGTCCAACGAATAAATAAGGATTGGTAGTCGACACTTATTAGATGTGCAGTCGACGGCGGCGGTGGCGACGGCCGCTGCTGAGCCGCGGCATAATCACGTTAGACCGCCGGAGATGCCCGCCTTCCGAGAGTAACAAGCAAGCGTCCCGACAAGTCTGGCCGCCTCTTCGTTATCGCCTCGATGTCGCACGTCAAAGCCTCCTTAGTACTCTACGGAGATTCGTGCTCTCTAGAACTTTTGCCCTCCGACGACGAACTCCGCCGCCGGTCTTGTGGATTCTTACGCGCCTACCGAGATGACCATGTATTCTGGGTGTGTAGGAATTCAATAATCGTCGAAATCCAATAGATTACCCTCGGTCAGATTCTCATGGGATGGGACCGGATTCGGAGACGAAATAATTGGCGGAGTCAGACGAAATCCCTCTCTCGGTTTGCACGAGCTAGCTCCCGGAGCTCCGATTCGCTGCAATGTGTGTGTACAGACGAGTCCCGTTAGGCGTAGAGCTCCGCGTTCTCCCTAATTCATACCTCACGTCGGCAGGTGCGTGCTCGGTTGTTAACGCTGCCCTTCTCCAATCCCTTCACACGTACCCGTCCTCCGTTAGTTTTCCTCGCCTACATTACTGCCCTCGGAACGATCCTTACGAGTTCCCTCCTCTCAGTCCGATCCTCCTCGAAATCGGCAGGTCTCACTCGCTCACTTGCTCACTCAAACAGTGATTTCGTATTTATAGTGGCATCGCGCTGAAGGGAGCTGTTGCGTCCCCCGACTGTTTGCTCATTGCTCCCGCTCGGAACTTGCGGGATTCTCCGCGTTGCGACAGAGAAGGTTCCGCTCTCCAACAATCAAGCCGATCTGATTGTTTCATCAATCATCTCCTTGAAGGCACAGAAGCGACGGCTGGCAAGCTGCGATCCGAGCGACCACTGTTGAACGTTCGTCAAATTGAGAAACGACGCACGAGGGATGGAGATAGACAAGTTTTTTTATTCAGGCCCAGTGGAATGAGAACGGCCAACATTTTTGACGGCTTGATAACCTGCTGCTGCTGCCGCCGCCGCCGCCGCCATTGTTGTTGCTGAGAAGTTCTACGCGGGGTCCCGCAAGCTCCGGCTGGGCCTGCGTTCCGGAATCGTTTCCCAAGGCTCCGATGAAGTATCCGATCTCCTCATGGAGGACCCTCATGGGTCTTCCGTCTCAGAATCCTTCCGGAGAGGCTTATGCTCTCATCGGTGTTCCGACCCGTTCGATGGTTTCGGAAATCCGTTTCGCACGTGGGTAGGAAACCTTAAAAGCGGGCGAATATCGCGTGAGTCGAAAACTAATCGGCCGGGTGGCGAACCGAGCAAACACTGTCCTCGCTCGTCGTCTACGGGTGGGGAAAACGCGCGCCGCAAGCTAGCTCTCCTGAACCTCCGCCAGCAGCCGCGGTTGTAGCAGCGTCAGCTCGATGTCCCTGTCAGCGAAAAACTGCTTTTTTGTAACCCTTGTCTCCTTCAGCTCCGGCTCCATCTCCTTTTTCCGCTAGATAAATATTGGAATTTGATAATGGAAAAAAACACATTGATATTGCCTTGCCAAGCCATGCATCACAGGAGCGGACAGGCAGACATGGTCGGCAAGGTGGCTGTCAGTGAGCGGTCAAGCAACGACAGGTTGACATATCATCGGAGCTCCTCGAAGCCCCCGATCAGGGGAGCATGGCCGCAGGACCGACGCTCGCAGACGGTCAGAAGTGTTTAGCGGTGAATCTATCAGGACGCTCGAGGATCGTGAGGCTCAAAGACCGAGGGCTCTCTTAGCGTCAACAGCATCGTCGTCATCGACGACATCATGGTCGTCATTATGATCATCATCTTCATTGTCGTCGCGATGTCCGGACGCCGAATAAGCGTGAGAGGTAGGACATTATCGCGAGAGGACGAGGAGTACCTACCGTAGCCGCCTTCCCGCCGTTCGCCTGGATCGGCGTTAGTCGGTCTGAGCCGCCCGGCTACACGGCAACAGATGACAAGCTACAAAAACCACCGACTCGTCGAGAAGCTTCCAGTCGGCAGACGGGACGGTGGGGTGAATGGACAGGCGGGCGTGCACCGGGCAGGTCGGCCCGGTTGGCAGTCGAGCTTGCAGACTGGCGATGATCCGCGTTATCTGACCGATACAGGCCCGTTCAGAGCGCGTCAATGATAAAAGACTCCACTTACTGCGTGCGCCTGCGTGCGACTGTGTGCACGAGGGAGTTCATGGATAATTCTTAAACGGCTATTTGCTAACAGAGATTATCCCGTTGTGATTTTTTGTGGGATTTCCTAGTGAGAGAGGGGAAATTTAAAAACTCTCGTGTCGAGGCAGCTTCCGATGACAGCGGCTGGACCACGGCCTAGAATGACGCTGTTCAAAAACTTCCAGAGCAGCGGAATATATGTCGTCTGTCGACGTCACAAAATTAACTTTCCCGAGCCTAGGATTGAAGGTCCCGACGAGGAGATCACGATTCACGATGCTTGCGATTTTTAGCCCGATTTCGATTTTTCCCGAAGAAGAAAAGCCCTTAAAGGGAAAGGATCCCGAGCGCTACGCGTACAATGAGACCATGTTCACGGAGCGGTTTCCTGGATTTGTTCTATTCGGAACGATGCGGTCCCCGCGGCCAAAAGCTAAATTACCCCCAGCCGTCTGTGAGCCAATCCGAGGCGGTCCTCAACGATGTCTGCCGATCGTCTAAATTGTCGTTGAAGTTCTTCACCGACGCAAGCCCCGTTTATCAGTCCGTACAGGGAGATGCCCGAACTTAAACTTCAGGAGGAGCGCCGAGGAATCCACAGAGGGGTGGTGGGCAGGAGGAATCTTGTGCGTTGTTCAACGACGCCGGAAGAGCTCCTATTTTCGAGAAGTCATAATTATTATGTCAAGGCTTCGGAGAAAGCCGGAGCCTGCTCTTCCCGGAATAGCCTGGTCGGATCTAGAGTTTCACGTAGTTATTGCGAGCGAGCAAGACACAAACAGACGAAATAGATAGATAACACGCGACGAACCACGATCATAGCATGAGCGGAGGCGAACTCGCCACGCGAATGGCCCCCCTCGGATACGAAGAAAGCCCCCACCGACCGAGAGCGACCAAAGGTCCCGCAAACAGGCAATCCGGACGTGGGCACCGACTCCACAGACATCGTACAGGAAATGGCTGATTCGGGCAGAGCTGGCTCAGCACAGCCTCGTCGACAACGATGCTAAGCAGTGACGACGACAACGTTCGAGTCGACGTCACTGAGCTGTTCCGGGTGCCCGTACACGTAGTCGTCGGCGACAACGACGGCGACGATCATCTTCAACGTCTCGACTTCAATTGGTGTACGTCAAATTGCGGCAGTATGGGTCGGGACGCGATAAGAGAGCAATCATCGCTGGAAGCGAATGGAAACAGGAACCAGACGCGTTAAAACGAATGGCTGCGGAGCGGACGCTCGCGATACTCAGTCAGCGTGCGTCTCGTAGCCCAATATTCCGAGCAATCAGTGATTCCGTAGTTAGAGGCCCGAATATCGCGTGGTAAGCCCCCGATGGTGGTCTCGGGAGCGCGACGACGACCGCGTCGGTCATGGCATGGCGGTCGGAAGTCAGCGTCCGCTTTGTCTCTGCATTGCTTTGACATGTAAATTCCCATCTCTTTCAGTCGGCTCCAGTCGCTCGCCCTCTCTCGTTCCGTGCTTCTTGCCGCTCCGTGGAGCGAGTTTATTTTTCCTAGACGCTAGTCTCTCAAGGAATCCCATTCGTACGGTAACGATCTGCGACTGCTAGTATCCACCCTTTCAAAGCTCTATTCCCGTGGTGGACCACTTTGTGCGGTATCTCTCGCAATCATGAGTGGGGTGCATGGCCTCTCCCGCTTGTGAACGGCATGAATCTCAATTTGTCCATCTATTCATTTAGGCGCTCATTTGGAACGACTATCGCTCGAAGTCGCGACTCTGCAGAAGCGGCAGCAGGTCCTGGCCTGCAAAACCGGGTCATCATCTTCCAACTTTCGAAAATTGATGTGCGGTCCTCGCCTAATTCACACCGCCATCGGTCTGGTCGAGAATTCGAGCCTATCACGGAATTTATCGTCGAATCCAGCTTTTGCAGATCCTGTGACGATCTCGATTGTCAGTTCCTCTCACAGAAATACGACGCGACGCATCGAATCGTCCAAGAAATCATCCTCTGACCGAGCTCGTGTACGGAGATCATGGATTTTCCTTAAGATTTCCTGTGGGGAATGAGGCTGGGGGCGGACGGATTGTTCGATTCCGAACTCATTGCCTGACAGGCTGGATCGGCTCCCTGATTTCTGTTCGCTACAAAGAGGCAGTCAGACAACTTCGACTTTGTTCCGAGAGTGCATTCGCAACCGAAACCTTCCGGACCGATGTCGGAAGTAGAGGGCCCGGATTCTCCTGTCTGACGGGTGGATTTGCTCTTGGTTCCTTTTTTTATGACAAGGAATTAGCTCGCAGAACAGCGACAGCAGCCGTGGTAGGGGAATTGGTTGAGCCGTTAACTTGCCTGTTAGTTGAAAGTCTCTCCTTTTTTTGTGACGACGGGATGCGGAGAGGAACCGATGCAAAGGGACCCGTCGAGTCGACTTGCCGGCAAGCGACAAAGCGGGTGAAAGCGAACGCAACGATGCTTTTATGCAAAAGAGTTTAACTTTTATGATCAAGTCCCTCCTCATGCGGTACTCACGAGCATGGTCGAAAAAAGTCCTTCGTCGAGCCGTGCGTGGGCCCTAAGGATCCGTGACAGAAGAGGAAGGCTCTCCACAGCCTTTCCACTTCCCAGCGGCTCTCATCCGTTTCGTTAATGAAGCGCAGACCTCGGGGGTCAGCCGCAGAGACGGCAAGCCTGAACTCGGCCGCGATTTCATCGACGCTGACTCGATGAAGGAGTGAGCCGGTGATGAATGAACGGACGAAACAAAAGGGAGTGTTGTTCCCGCAGAAGCGTCTTTTATACATTTATTTATTTATTCATCCATTCGTGTTACCGGAAATTCGAACAGTCACAAAAACAACAATCACAACGACAACGAGCATCGACGACAAGATGGGACCGAGGGCAATTGCGAAAACACGCTCGGGGTGGGGCACGTCGAGTAGGACTGGAGCCGCACCGAGTCGAGCAGAAAAAACTGGACGGGCCCAAGAGGAGATAACGGGAGGGACCGCGGAGTATTCACTGATGGACCTCGCTCTGCCCTCGTTTCATCAACTAGAACAGATTGGAATGGATTGGAACACAAAAAAAAAACACCAGCGTGTTAACGGATATTGACCTTAGTTTCACCTTATCTGCCTCGAACACTTGACGTCAAGAACTAAGCCATGTTCCCACTCCCGATACTTCCAGATCGGTGCTGTGTATTTATTCATTTTCAGGATAGTATCCTACCGGCCGGGAGAGCCTGATGCTCTGGAACGGAGCGCAGAGTCGCGGGAGCTGAATTTTCCCACCGTAGTTTAGCGGCTATGATGATCGAACTCCGACGTCTGCTAACAGGGAGGAACCTTGTCCAGAATTTCCGATATGAACTCAACCCTTGTCTAAAGTCCCGAAAGTCCCAGCAGAAGCTGTCCGCTCTTTTCTGTCACGTGCTCTGCGTCCTCATCCGGACCGCGATCATTCCCTTCTTGGATGGTCTGGTTATTCGATGCGGAATCGCACATTTCGGCTCTAGAGGGATCACCGCACTGAGCCGCTGCCATCGCGACCGTCGTTGGGGAGCTCTGATAGTGAGCCCGACTGTGGCGTTCAAGATAAATTGCGATAGACGAAAAATGGCCGAACATTCGATGCGCAGGAACTTCCGGAAACGGTTCCCGGAGGTCTTTCGGACGTTTCCCACGTAGGCAATCAACCAGTCGGCGTTCCTCGCGGACCACTCACAGGGGTCAGATGTCGACGACAACGGCTACTGGAGGGCGAGGAGGGAGCCCGGGCTGGGGATCGTGCCGAGAAAGAAACGGAACGGTTGAACTAGAACAAGCGGAGGAAGATAAGGAGCGAAGTTGGAAAAGGCACGGCAGTCAGCGATCTCGTTGAAGCTTCTAACGACCCCTTCTCCGATCTCACGCCGGGTGTTCTCCGTGGGAGAGGCTTGCAAGCTCTTCAGAAATCCGCATTACGCATTCTCGACCGTTGTCGCAGGGAATCGCCGTGCCCTCGTCAGCAACCGCACGCTGATTAGAGCGTCCCGGATCGAAGTTCCGCAATTAAAAAGCTCGAGAATAGGAGCCGTAACAAGAGAAAGCCCCAAATTGAGAGAAAGGGGAACTTCACGTGACCGTGAGCCGAACTGGCGAGCGAGTTGCTCCGCCACTCACGATTCACCGTGTTAGATACCGAGTGAGTTTTTCCCTTTGTCGCTGAGCCTGCCAATGGGAATCCAACGAGCACCGGCCGAAGGCTCGACCTCCGCCCGGCAACGCCGCCACCGCGCCGCCTACGGAGTACTTTTGTCTCGAAAAATGTTCGGAGAAGTTTCTCGGAACAACTTTTCAATCTTGACTCGAACGAGCGTAGTTACGCCCCGGCGGCGCTAATTGAGTTTGAATTCCAAGCTCCGAAATCGTTTGAGGGCAACGTCTCGATCTAGCAATATGATTACAGAGAACATTCAACTCAATTTCCGTGCTCGCGAGTCGGGCTCTGAGCGAGCGGTTCAAGCGGCTCGCGGGAAAACAGGGAGCGGCTGACCGCGTGGATGATAAAAATCACATTCGAACCACGGACAGCTTCGTTCCTAGTTCGGAGCTTCCGTTGTATTGTCTCCCAGGGCTAGAAATCATGTTCAAGACCGACATGCCATGCCGTGAGAAGAACACGTGCATGAGCGGAGGGACAACGTTCGCCCTTACGATCGTCCCGGATCGATTCCATGATTCCCGTGCGTTTTCTGTCCTTGCGCATCGGTACCAGGCCACCCCGCTCGTGAATAGTGAGCTCAGTCATTAGTAGGTTGTCGAAGCCCAGAGAATAATTCGTGCGGCGAGTGATCAGTTAATCAGTTGATATAAACTAATAGTGAATGGATGGGTGGACAAAGATCCCTCGAACTGCTGGACAGCCACACCTCAGCCGGAGAAGACAGCGAATTATTCATGAGCGCTCGTGAATAATTTCTGTCTGGATATTTAGAAGTGGGCTACGAGGGAACTCCCAACCTTCTGAGGAGCGACGAGGGCGAGCAGTTTCAGCCACCAGTTGAAGGTGACATTCGTCCGACCACATAATTCGTCCTTATTGTGTACATTCGGCTGAAACGATGGGTCGCTACAGTAACGCAGAGCGAAACCGCAACAGCAACTCTGAATACATCAGCGAAGACATCCTTAGCGTCAACGACCGCAGCGGTTCGCGGAAAGTAGCGTCATTCCGCCACCACGAGCGACGGAAACCGTCTGCACGCCAACGCCACGTCCATGCGGAGCATTCAGCCATAGCGTATCTCTTCACCCCCTCCTCTCGCAGTGTCCCTCGCGCACCGTTATCCTACTAGAAGTAGATTGTGATGAACGACTCATTCGTCACAAAATAACTTATGCTCGTTATCAGCAGGAGTTTCGGATAGTAACGATTCCCGCGGAGCTCTCTCACTCACTCCGAGAATGATCGACACTGGAATCCGAGTCCGAACGATCCGAGAATTCATGTTATATACTCTGCTCGCCGATTTCGAGCTCCCTCAGATAGCTTGGGTGGAGGAAGCATGTCCGGAATGCTTTCCGACCTCTAAGTCAGGGCAGTACCCGTTGGGATAGAACTTTTTATCGGCTCCGGGTCGAACGAGCGTCGTATTCAATCGCTGTGCAAGAACCTATGAATTTAGAAAGTGGTGTTGTACCTACACGTCCTCCTTTCCGACGAGCCGCAATCGGTCGATAGGTTTCCCCATAGCGATTGCTGCTGGACAGCCCTGGGGATTTTGTTCAAAGGAAAGAAAAATAAAAGAGCGAGTCCATAGACGACGGCGACGTGAGCTGGGGGACCTTCGGAGAACAGAGAACGATTCGGGGAAAGGAGGAGCGAGCTATGGCGGTCTTCCTTTTTTTAACGGAATCGAGAGGGCTGTAAAAGCCGAAGGCTCTTCGGTCGACCAAGCGATGATATATTTACGGGCCGTCGTCTGACTGCTGGCGGCCTGCGTGCCCGCCCGTTCGATAGAGCGTTCGCTGAATGAACAAACTGTCCAGGGAAGAGTTCGATCAAACAATCTCGACGGATAGGTGAAGGAGCGGGAGCGGTAATTCGAACGCGGAACGATGCGGTGGCGCATAGCTCGACTGGGCAGTCGGTCGGTCGGCCGCTCGGGAAGCCGGCCTGCCAAAGTCAAACAAAGGACAAATAGGCAGAAGGGACGTGGGACGACCTCGAGTGAGCCGGCGAGGAAAATGACGTTTTGAAAATCGCACTTGCCCGCCAATCTCATTGAAACTTGTGCTTCTTGTCACGTCGTCTGCTGTCATATAGTATGTCGTGGTCGTATGCCCCGTCTCCTTTTTCTCGCTTCTCCCACGGTTATCTCCCGTTTCATCCCCTGCTTCGTTCCGGAGGCACCCAAAGGGTGTGTTGTCTAGACTTTTTCTTTACAGCCCGCCATCCGAGGGTCGTGGCACTGAGTGAGATCCTCTACATGTTCGCGGTATCGACTCATTCCAGCGGCTGGGTCCGCGGAACTCCTCCAGGAGCGACTGGTATTGCCGTTATTATGTCTTCAGTGCCTCCAACAGGAGCGTTCGGAAAAAAGTTTATAATCTATGGAAACAGGGGAGAATCGCTCTGAGCGCAGGATAATCCACTTTTTCCAGGTGAGATCCCGGCCGGCCTCGGGTATCGTACGATGATGAGGGATGAACACCCTCCAAGACCACCTCGCGTCGCAGTCTGTCGATCGGTCGGTAGGTAGGTCGGTGGGCTGGTGAGATAATCGCTGGACTTGCCTCGAATCGGCCTGTCTGACTCCCGGTATCGCTCAGTCTCCTCGCAGTCAGTCAGTTTATTTGCCGCTGGTCGAGACCGAGTTGGCTCCAAGGCCCTGAAGCAATGTATGTTAATTAGACTGTTTGCATATCTGCTCCTTTCGCTCGGTAATTCCCACCTAATGCCCGGATTAGACGAGACACCTGCAGCAGAGATTCCACTCACACCCCTAGCTGTCCACATTCAGACACCGACCTGAATTTCTCCGGCCCCATCTCTCAAATTATCTCTCAAGTTGTCCCGTCCTGTTCCTCTGGAGGTAGATAGGTACTCCTCTCGTGCTCTCGTAATCGAGAGCGCCTCTCGGAGGATCTCCCCACATTCTTCCGCGCAGTGGCGTAGCGTGCCTCGATGATGCCCGGGGCGGATTCCCGAAATCCCGTGCCGGGACGTCTATATGATGCCCCCCCCCCCTAAGATTTTTTCCGAAAATTTCCCAAATCTGTCATTCCACGATCTGGATTGCGATAGAAGTCAATATAAGTCTGCATTATTCATTACGATCGAACCTCGAGGAAAATTTGGCTATCTGGGACTCCCATCGAGCATTGTGATGCCCCCGGAGCTGTGATGCCCGGGGCGGACCGCCTCCCTCGCTACGCCACTGCTTCCGCGTCCTCGGCCGCACATCCAACTCGGCGATGTCTTAATCCGGTCACTGCCCATCCCTCTTCTCATGAACACATCCCCTGCTTGCAGGAGCGGGGGCGGAGAAGGGGGAACGGGAGGGGAAGGCGGCATTGGGAGCGAGCGAGTGGACCGAGTATCTGCCTGATCGAATCCTGATTGCAGATGAAGAAGCTCTCCGGGTTAACTGAGGAGTTTGACGCACCCGTTCGGCGATCACCGACCGACCGACCGACCGACCGACCAACTAGCTAACTAGTTGACGGCTCGGCGGGAGGGTGGTCAGCTGACTTACCGACTGGTCCGCCGCCGAACAACCTCAACTCCGCACTTAGCCCGATTGTTGCAGCAAACTGTCGCCTTATCTGCCGGCAGGTTGCCTACCAACAGATGCCTCTCTTAATAAACACTTACCCGCGAGGCAGCGACGACGACAATAATCAATCGCAGATAACCAATTAAATATAGCACCCAGCAGATTGACGAAACTCTTCTCTCAGAACGATTGCTACCGAGTTCCTCTGTGTCCTCACATCCAAATACTCCGGCTCGTTCGCCCGACGAGTCTGCATACGGCGGTCGCGGCCAACGTCGCGTTCTCGACGCATCGAGAGCCGGAATCCCGATGAGGCAGGAGTGAACAAGTCGGACCGTGGTCGCCGATCCGTGCCTCTCCCACGACAAATTTCAACTCGTCACAACGGATGAATGTGGAGCAATTACGGACAGATACGAGCACGAAAGCTTTCGCTCCCGACGACCCCGGCAAAAACGAGCGAACAAAAGCTGCAGAAGGGTGTTCTAGAGGAACGCAGGCAGCATACGGCGATACCCGAAGCGGCCGCGCAGGATGTCGCCGTATGCTGCCAGGGACGATTTCGATTACGGGGCGCAAGCATCGAACGTGTCAGTCGAGCTCAATGTCGGGAGAGGCCCCTGCTCGGAGGAATTGATCCATGCATGAGGGTTACGATAAATGGTAATCACTGAATGGATGACTTAGGGGACGAGGGACGGCCGGGGACGGCAGCAGATAGACGGTGCATGGATGAACAAATGCGTCGAGGGATTTTCTTCCGAGCGGAAATAGAACGCCACTAGTTCCTCCCTCCCTGTTGCTCGTACCCTTCCGTATCCGCCGCGATTCTCCCGATTGAGCCTCAAATCCTCCTGAATATCCCTAAAGGCCCCTCCGGAGCCCGAGTTTTCTCCGCTTCCCCAACTTCGTTCCGTCGTAGAACTCCGCGCACGACACATCATGCCGTTGCCCTCATCATTGATGTGTAGATCCCGGATAAGGGAAACGTGGTCGGAACCGAAGGGGAAACCGATCCCCTCGGTATGATTTCAGCTCTTCTGTACGAGCCGCGTAATTCGGTCTCCCTCTCGTTCACGGATGAATCCGCTGGGGGTTTCGTTCCTCCTCTTGCTTCCCACTTCGGCCCCGCTCGCTCGCTGATGTTCCCCGTGGATTGCCCGCTCCTCCGTTCCGGGCCTGCTTCGTCTTCCCGTGAGCTCTTCTAACCGCATGCGGGAATCTTTCGGTTCTCTATCGTGGAACGATGGCGTTCGTTCACATACGTGTGTATCTAGTAATGAGATGTGTTAGATTCGATCGAATCACTTCGTTGGCCAAAGATCGCTCGGCGGAGCCGATGGTTGAGCGAAGGAGACCCGTAACGACGATGCGGATGGGCAGAAAGGGATAGGCCCTAATCGGGAGCGATCACATCGAGCCAAATAGTCTGTGCAGGTCAAAAATTATCGACGACTCGCTCGGAGCTTCTCCGACCGACCGGATGAATGCCGCGAACTCCACTCTGGCTCTCGGCTTCGAGAAAAAAACTTCAACAGAACGTCCCCCTCTTCAACACGTGCCGAAGCGCCAAAAACCTGCTTCTCCTACCTTACCACAGTTCGCTGTTCCTAAACTAACAAGAAGAAGCGAGGTGACTGAAGAAAGCTTTCAAACCCGAAGAGAGAGGCGGTTTCTTAGTGAGCTGACACGATGTGACGTCCATTGAAACATCTCGCCATGGATGGATATTCCGACATGAGAAGAAAGGAGCTACGACGATGCTTGCTCTGTGGAAAAATGGAGCTCTTGAGAGAAGTAGCCCCACTTCCGGCGCACGAAAGAGAAGTTAAGCACTTCACCGAGTCTCAAGATGTTCACGCGTTCCCTTTGTGGACTTTCAGTCGAGGTTACCGTCGGAGCTCGAGCCGGCCATCTAGTCTCTCAGGTCTCATTTCAAGGGCTTGCGTGTGATTTCCTTACCAAACTTTTTCGGGCTGGACCACACAGCCAAGGTTTGACGTCCCGGGTACTGTAGTTCACATTTCTTCCGAGGACGGATCCATAGAGCAAATGTACCCAGGAGGATCAAGGCCGAGTACCGGCTCTTCCTTACGGAAACTCCGTAAGAAATATTTTGTCGGCAACAGGAATCGAATCCACGCCACCTCTCGAACGAGCGGCGTCGTTGCGGCATTTCACGAAGTGAAACGCACGTTTGCACGGGAAGTGACAAACGCGCTAAGCACTCGACCATCCGTCGGTGTGTTTTCCTTACCAGATGGAATCCACTTTTTGAGCGTGCCCGGGAATCCCTGTGCAATTTCCAGTCGAGCAACTCGCGAAACGCTTTCGTCGATTGCGAGTCGCGAGTTCATTGCGAGGAATTCCACACGCTCGCTCTCCGGCCGGCTGTTCCTCCATGTCGTCCCGAGAGGAAAGAGAATCGGGAGAGGAAATGGTTTAGGAAGCGCAATAACTCGTGATATGAAGAGGAGGCTGTCACCATCCAAATGGATGTACTGGCCTCTCGCCGGACGGAGCACTCAGTTGACGTGTCGACTTTTTGGATTGTAGCACGGGGAGACGCTCCTCGTGGGAATGAGCTCTTAGAGCAGATAGGGCCGCGGAGGAATAACACGCAGAGAACTCGAGAGACCGGAAATCAAGCGCAGCAACGTAAATCCCTCACATTTCTCGGAGGGTTCTAGCCCCTCTTTCCTCCCTCCTCGAAAAGCTGATGAATTGATTCAAACATCGCTTTAGAAATTGATTTTTCTCAGCCTTCCCACCGGACCACGGCCGGGAAGAGATTGGGGATTCATCGTTCGGGATCCAGATCACCGTGGGAACTCTCCCGTTTGCTTGGCTGGGCTCCGTGCCATATGTCTACTGTTGCTTCTTCCAGGAGTGACACAAAGGAAACGAGCCGCAGAGCAATCCTTTACACGTAACGAGCGAGGGCCCGCCCGTGCGGCAGTTTCTCTGAAGACTGTACGACTGTGCATCAATCATCTTTGAGCCGGACCTCGATCTGGAAGCGAGCGGGAGTCACAGAGGGAGTCGAAACAAGGTATTCGGAACGGTGGGGCGCCGTCGTGGGACCAGCAGCTGCGCACGCGACTACTCTAAAAGGCCTGCTGTTGGTCGCACGCGTTTTCATCGTGTGGCCAAATGGACTATTCATCTCGTTTGAGGAAAACTGCCTGCCAGCGCTCTTTTTTCTCTCGTGCGACGATGCTCCGCTATTCCTTCCCTCCCATCCAGTTCAGAGAAGAGAATTGTCCTTACTCCAGCCACGACGAAGACTCCGCTAGTTGTAGCGGGCCTCATTTCGTCTGTTGGGTTGTTCGAGTAGTTCCTCTCTTCAAGGGCCCGGCCGGCGGCGGCTCCCCTGCGCCCGCCGAATAAGGAGGAGGAAACGAACGAAGACTATGAGCAGGAAGGACGACTAAAGAGGAGAGCCAGCCAACGCATTTAGCCGAGCCGCGTTGCCAGCCTGGTTGCCGTTAAGCGATTACTTAGAGCCGCAGAGAGGAAGCCTGAGTGAGCGAGCGAGCTAATCGAATTTGCGAGACGAAACAACTGCGAGAGTAGATCGGTCGGTCGGTCGCTCTGTAAGGCCGCAAGCCCGCCGTCCGGCCAGGCGACAGGCCGTCCGGCCAGCAGGCCAGGCCCAACTCCGTCCCTTCACCCCTTGCCTTCCCCACGGTGAGCCTGCGACGACGCCCCCCTCTCCTCCGCCGCCCTCCCCCTGGGTCTGAGTGGTTGGATCCAGCGCGAAATAACAGCGTCTAACTACAACACAGACACAGTGGTCGAACGCAGGTAGGTACGAAACGAACGATCGTTACGGAAGCGCTACGATCAATCCGAGCGGATATGCTCCCATTAGCTCGCTCTCTTTCTGTCTCTCTATACGGTTCCGCGTTTCTCCCTGTTGGTTCAGCCTCTTCAGCTCCGTCCCTCTGATGGAATTCGACGGTTGACACCCTCCTTGCAGGGAGCTCTCCGGTGCCTGCAATACTCCAACCTCGTGCTGTCCCGCGACTCCAGCACGTGCCGATCGATTTCTGCGCACCACTGCTACAGCGAACTGAAAGCGATCCTGAGAGCGTGGGATCGATATTCTGATGGCCATGTGAGAAATGAGCTGCCTGTTCAGTTTCCGAACGGGGAACATGCTCGTCTCTTGTCGGCGTCAGCTCCCAGCGAGATGAGGATCCACCTCGGCAACAGATCTGCGAGTCAGCGCGCAGACGCTAGTGAAACGGAACCATCACAAGAGATTGAAGCAAGCCAGCATGATATATTTACACATCAATCCGCGCACGGAGTGGCACTTCGGCTTTCGAGTCCGTCGGTCTGTTTCCCAGATGCTTTTCCCGGTCTTTCGATACTCTGTCTTATGCCACTTCCCTCGAATTCCCACGACGTTCCGCAATCCTCCTGCCGCGTCGGCGACTCGGGGTGCGGGAAGCTTCCACTCTGACGACTGGTCTTCGCTTCTAATGTCGATTAGCAGTTTTCGAAAAGCCTCTTCTGCTCATTCGCCTCGACATCCCGTGAAGATACGGTGCGACATAGTCGACACCACCGCAAAGATTGATTGACAGCCGATATCCTGCTCTGGAGAAATCGTTGGTTCCGGATCATTTAGATGCCAGGATGACTAAACGTTCCACGGAAATGACTGCTTTACAAAAACCGAGATCACGACGCCCGCGTTCAGACAACGCGACGCTGACGGTCGGATAAACTCAGCATTCGGTCGGTCGAGCTCCCAGGCGCGGTGGGGATTCTATCCCAACAGGTTTCTATCCTGTGAAGAGAACAACAAATCTTATATACCGGCAGAATGAGTCCGCTGCCGGCTTGGAACGACTCGCATTTATAGGACACCGACTGCAGCTTTTTCCGCCAGCCGCCTCTTTTTATTTTATATCTATTCGTCTTATTTTATTAGCGCAGCTCGAATAGGGCCGGCCGCTCGAATTAACGCCCTCTCCCGGCCGCTCGTAAACGTTCGACGTTTTGTTGATTCTGTGCAACGACTTTAAGCGGGTTCCGCTTTCCGCTCGGGTCCAATTGTTGCTGGTGACTCAGAGCGAAACACCAGCGGAGCCCACGTAGCCTCCTCTAACCATTCCTTGCTGGTTCCATCGGCAAAGCGGCGGGAGTTATACGCAAGTATTGAGATTTGTTGATACGCGTCGCACAGGAGTCTTTTCTGTCTTTCGAGGAGCCAGGCACACCGAGACTCAAAAAACAGTCTCCCTGGCTAGATACCGACGTGCGAGAGCACCTCACATTCCTCGAATACCGGATACTGTTGGCAACCTAAGCTGTGGCTCTCTCGGCCACGAGCCGTACCGCTAGGTTTTCTACTACTCCGGTATTTCTCCCACCTCGGTCACCGGATCGGTTTCCTTGGCTCAATTGTCGACTCAATTCCGTCGTCGCCGGCCGAAGAATGTTCAAGGTCCGAACAACTGTCGGGCTCATCCTTTCACTTAAATGGATCGGCCGACCAGGTTGCACCTCAATCGGGAGCCGACAGAGAGTCGCGAGGAAGTCAACAGGGGCGACGATGATATCACTTAATTGCGGAAGGCCCCTCTCCGGTTGGGCTCCTCGGTGCAAACGTCCAGAGAATATCGTGCTCGACCGATCGCGAGTCGTCCAGAGAAATTGGGCCGTCCACCGTTCATGCGTCAGACTTGAAGCTTCGCCGTCTTCGGCGTGTTTGAGTTATTGTATCATTTGTGTGCGCGGCCAGATGAACGAGCCCTCGGTTCTCGCACAAATCCGGCCCGCGGATCCAGTCGCTCCGTCGTTCCGCTGGACAGATGTACGCTCGAGGAGGTTGAGCTGTCCTGGCGCTGTGGTCCCGGAGAGCATCAAATTGTCCTCCCGTCGACCTTCTCGTGTTGTCCTCTGCTCATATCTCGATTCTTCGCAAGCCCTCCGCGGAACATTCCCTCTCAAAACATGGAACATCCCTTCGGATTTCAATCGTTCGCAACAGATCCTTCTTTTTTTATATATGGTCGCGTCCATTCGCACAAACATGCGCTGAATGCCTGAATTGGAATACGATGGGTAATAGCTGTGCGAGAGGGCGCAGGTGGCAGCTCAATCTCCGCCGTCTCGTCGTCGCAGACGGGAGAGGAACGGAAAAATCTGTTCAATGTATATGTGGCCAAAGCCTATGCCGGCGAGGAAAATAGTATAGTAGCGAACAAGGGACGCGGACGCAGACACAAGAGTGTCAAGGCGAGCTGCGGCTCCAGACCGCAGATTGAGGCAGGAATTTCCATCGTTCCCCTGAGTAAGCAAAAAAAATAGAACTGACCCCGAGCCTGACGCAGGGAGCCGGAGGCCTGGAGCAGATACACCTAGAGGAAATGTATGGAGTGTCTTCTTCCGGAACCTAATCAAAACAGTGAAAGATGCGGGACGTTCCTCATTTCCTTCAAGTGTCTCCGATCCGTTTTGGGGGAGGGCCAGTGTAATGGAAACCTTTGGGGACAGTCTCTCCAATCGCCCCAAGAGATCCGGAGACAGTCTGATGACAGACTGAGGTCGAGACTGCGCGATCGAGGCTGACGTCTCGTACCCAAAAGGGAGCGATCGCGGAGCGCCGCGTCGTCGAGGGCAATTGTCTGGAATCCGCGGGGCGGGACACTGCAGATGATGCCGTAATGAAATCATGAAAATCATCCCAATGAATTCAATTCCCGCAGTATATCACAATGCGGACCGGCTGTCAATGAGCGGGTTCTGCGGGGGATTGCGTGTAGCACTATGAGTCCTCCTCATTTGTTCCATGCGTGCAATCTCATGGGAATCGATACCAGCAACGACTTGAATATTCTTCGTATTGAGCAAAAAATGTAGAAATATGTCGATGGAACAGAAGGGATTCTAAGAAATCAATCTGGAACGTCTGATCGAACATTCGAGTGTATTTTGCGGAACCCAACACACCTGAAACTTTGCTCACCTCGGTTCGAATTCAAAGGTTGAGACAAGGCATCAGGCCGGCTTGTTTCGCACTGCAGAATTCGACTCAGACATTTCCAGCGTCGGACACCCGATAAAACGACGTGCTGATCGTGCAAAGAGGAGCAAATCAAAAGCTGCGGGTATTGCCAGCGAAAATCATGCGGAAATGATCGCTACAGGGTAGTGGGAAAAAATTTCGCAACATGCGCGTATCTTTCTGAAAAACTCAAGTCATTGAGGGACATACGCCACTCCAACTATCCTTCATTAGATGTTGAGTTCAACAATTGTTGACAGCCACGGTTGTTGCCGTTGATCGAGGAGGTCCCTCCACCGCTCGAATCGAAACGGCGAAGAGCGTGATGCTGTCGTTTCGAGTCGAGGAACTGTCCTCAGAAGTCGCTAATTAGACAACATAACTTCTGTGGATTAATACCTCGACAGCTGACGAAAACCTGGGACAAAACTCTTGACGGTCAACGCGACTCCTTTTCGTGTTTTTCCTCACAGAGACTCGAGCGAAAACGCTCCACTCGAAATCAGGAAAGAGACCTATTGACGTCACTTGCGGTTCTCTTGAAGACGCAGTCAATAGTTCATTCGTTGAGTTTGACGGACGACATGTTCCAGAATGATCGCAGGTGCGCTTTCAGAAGCGACTCGGAGCCTTCAGAGAAGATAGGGCTGTCGTTTGAATGCTGAAACTCGTCGACTAGGGAGAGCCGGGCTTTCGAAGTCGATGGTAGGGCCGTATACGGGGAGCGGTCTGCCGGCCGGTCGACCGGCCAGGGGCAACTCCTTCCACCGCGGGAAGAATTTCCGTTGCTATCTCAGACTACGCTCGACGCTCAAGGTGAGCGGATGGGGACAAAAATGTTGGGAGCACGGCAAGCGAGTCATTATCCTCTGTCAGCCAGACGACACGGAAGACCTCCGGGTCGGTGTGTAGAAGTGGGATGACAACCACCGGGAAGGCGAGCTCAGGCGTCGAGAGAGAAGGAGGTAGGTCGAGCGGAAGAACGAAGTCCCGTTTCATCATCCCTTCTAGCTAGCCGAGCATTCTGCCTGCCGACACTCTGACGCTCTATTATCGTCCGACAGCAAATTTCCTCCCGACAGCTCTCCGCCTGACTGCCGTCGGTCGCCGCTGCCGCCGATCTGCAGAGGTGAGCTTCTCCATGATACCACTAGCAGCTAATAGTCAGCCGGCTTCAACAGTCGATGACAACAACAGGTTGACGTCAAACCGGCCCGAGTTGGGCTGAGGATCCCGGGGAGTTACAGTTCTCAGACTCAGCTGAAGCGGGATAATGGATATAACGAGAGTTCAACTCGAGAAAGTGAACGCCTGCTTTGTAAAGGTTAGCGGCCTCATATGGACTAACACAGGCCCCGAAGGCGCTGAAGTTCCATCCGTCGGGCAAACGCCGCGCGAGGGAGTGACTGTCGGACTGACTGACTGACTGTCGGTGGTGGTGGTTGTGGACACCCCGTCGACTTTATGATCATGATGGACATTGCGGGGCCGCGCGCTCTATGAGCGCCGGCTCCAGCCGGCTAAATGTGAAAATATTAAACGTAATAAAATTTTATGAGGCATGCCATTCTCGTTCGTTGGCTGCATCAATTAATAGCGAGGAGCCGCTGCTGCTGCCGGCGACGACGACAACGATGCTTTTGGCGATCATGGTGGGAACGGCGGCATTTGCCGACGATCAGCCAACAGAGAGACTCAGGGGAAGGATCTGGGAAGTTCGGGCCTGGGCTCTCCCGACCCTACGTTTACTACAGAGGCTCCACTGTGTCGTGAAGATAACCCCGGAGGGTCGCCGGCGGCTCGTTCAAGGATCGGCGGCCGACGGCTAGACAACGGTATCGGACGGAGTGCAGCAGCAGCAGCAGCAACAACCACCGTAACAGCAAGAGAGCGTCGCCCGGAGACGCAGCGGCCCTTGTCCGGTACCGAATTAGAAGTTCCCCGGCTAACAGAGCCCACATTCTATCTGGCCGTATTAGCATATTAATTAAAGCTATGACCATCATCGCCCTCTGCCATTAAGCTCGTCACCCATCCTCAGTTCACACACACACCCACATACAACCACTCAGTGAGTATACTCGTCCGCAGACTTGACAATACAGTGCAAACCGGCTCGCGCAGGCGGTCCGGTTGCCTAATCCTGAGTCAATCTCCCCTGGTGAGATCGGGTCCTTCTCCCGTCTGACACTCGCACACACTGAACGCTCCTTCCCTTCTGTGTATTCCTCAATATTCTCGCGGGTCTGACGAAGACCGACGGCGGTTCGCGATAGTTTTCCGTCGAGGAGAGATACGCGAAAGCGGGGAAGGCCGCTGCGCGGACCAGGTGGCTCGCTCAGAGCAGGAGATGCTCGGTGCTGAAGGTTTTTAAAACCAAAGCGTTTGTCTCCGGATAGAGGAATCATGATCACATCCCCCACGTCAGACGAGATTTCCTTAGACATCCTCCGGCTCCATCCTAAAATTCTCCTACTCCCTTTCAAATCCGGGATCTCAATTCGGGGAAGGTGTGAAGTATCGACGAGAAGAGCGGCGGGAATACGGAACCTGGCAATCGTCTCGGTATCATGACGAAGATTAGAGATCCCGGATGGCAGTAAAATACGCACGAGCTATTTCGTACCGATGTTCCGCTAAATGGTTTCATGGCTCTCCTGAAAGATTGGGGAGCGCGTCACGCCGCAGATTCCGAGTTTCGGGCTCTCCTGCTTCGAAGCTGTGATGGCTCTGTGGTCGGCCGTGCGGTCGTTCGGCCGCGGCAATCGTTTTCTCTGCTCGTCTCGGACGTCCAGGTTCGTCGTTTCTTATTGGACGTGATAAATGGACGTTTTCTCGGGAGGCTCTGAGGGGCATGGAATACTTCGGAGCGATTTCTCCCGCTCCGGGACTCGTCTTCACCGAAGAAGCCAAGGTGATTTACGCGGTCGGCGAGCCTACGGCGCTGCGCTGGTCGAAAATATCAAAGTTGACCGGCGATAAGCTGACCTTCGCGCCATGACCGTGAACGTCGATGCAGTAACAATTTGCGCCCATTCGAATGCTCAAACGCTCGTACTATATCTTCTTTGTTACAAGCCCTTGAAAGATTCAGTCATAACTCATAGAAGCCATTGCGATTGAGCAATTATTACAACGTCGTTCTCTCTGATTGAAGTAGTGCGCGAATCAGTCGACGCAGGGAGAACGTTCACAGGGCTCCGTGACGTAAGAGCCGATGAGCGAGCGTCGGGCCATTGCGCGCATCAGATAGATTAAAAGGCCAAAGCGGCGGAGCTCGTTCGTCGACCTGACGTCAATATTCGCTCCGGATCGGATCAGCAGCTTGGCTGGTCGAGACGAGCCCACGAGCGCATCGAGGAATACGGGTGATGAATGAGGTTAGGGAGGGGGCTCGGTGGGCCCGGAGGAGGGGTGAATGAGTGGAAAACGAACGCACATGCGACGAAGCAGACCAATGAGGAGAGAGCAGGGGAAAAAGGGGCCTAATGAACGAGCCAGGTTACGTGAGAGCTCGAAGGGCTAAGAATTGTTCCTGCGATTCATCACGCACTCATCGATCTTTCTCTGACGACGGCGATTTAGTGCGCGGCTCATTTCTTTATCGGGAGCGTCTTGCTGCTCCTAGAGCTCTCTTCTGCTTCTCTCCCATAATCGCGCGGGACTATCCACCCGCATGATTCCGAAGTGCGTCGGATATGTTGTTGTTGAAAATGGAAACATTCTACTTTTGACGCCTCATGCCTGGCTCGCTCATTGTGGTCGTCATTCCTTCCTCATTCAGTCTTATTCATTCCAGCGCGCGACAGCTGTGACGGTGATCAATTCCGAGCGAGTTCGCGCGGGATTCGACTCATTTGTAGCGATTTCCATTCGATGTGAGCCTCCTACCTGGTTTGACTACGCGAGACCTTCCGCAGGCTACGCCGGGCAAGACAAACGACTCGTGGGGCTCGAACCGCGAGCTCCTAATTCACGAGTTCAAATCGAAATGGTCTTCCCGATTCGGAGAAGGAGAGCGGCCTCCGAGAGTCTGATTTACGGCAATCAGCAGCGATTCATCATCACGTTACATGATTGCTCCGGTGCAGTGCGCCGTCGTTTCCTCCCCGGGTCCCGTTTGGAGTAGGAGGGAGGAAACGAGCGACCGACGTAAAGCCCCTAAAACGCGTCTGGGGAATACCGCGAGAGGGAGCGGCACATTCAACAATTTTGGATTGCTTTCTCCCCTGTATCTCTGTTTCTCCGACAGAAACATGGACGAGACTGTCTTATTCCCTCAACGAGCATTCCCACAAGGGGAGAAAGAAGTGGGCGCAGGTTAGAGGGGCAAGGGGGCAGAGATCGAATCGCAGCAATTCAGGAGCCCGACGCGTCACGCATCGCGTCAACGAGCTGCGGACTCGGTCGGTATTCCTTTTTGTCAGCTGCGCTCCAAGCAAGCACTTGATTCGCCACATTCCGCTAATTGAAGCTCGTCCTCCGGAAATGCGGATGTTCAAAGATTTTTGTTTTTAAATTCTCTCTCCCTCAAGGAGCGCGAACTGCCTCGGAACGGAAATTCGGAGCGCTTTCCCAAGTCGGGAGGAAGCTGCACATTATGCAAATGGCCAAAGAAAAGAGCTGAGGGAAGTCTCTGACTGACTTGTCTCGGAAGCCTCCGGTCGCCGAGTGGCAGCAGCGGCGCTGTAAAAGTCGACAACGAGATGATGATCGAATTAACCCGTCAGCCAGCCTTGCGAGCTAGCTCCCGAACGCCCCCCACGCGCCTGGCTGCCCGCTCGCTCGGTCGGTCGGCCCGCAGGCCAGCGACGGTGGGCGCTCGACGATAACCGTCGAGTCGGCTGTGAACGTTGACGAAGAACTTAGTCAGGAGCTAAACGTTCTTCGTGCAATGCTTCCCCAACAGGGATTTGTCAAAAGGGCGCATTTGGACAAATCTGGCCGATTCGCAATTTTTTCCCTCCAGCCGTTTGCGGCACTCTGCTTCAAATCTCCCTCTGCGCGCCCGCTTCTCCGCCGGCCCGATGCCGCCAACTCGACGAAGAAGAGTGAAGAGCAGTCGAGAGCGGAATGAACGAGAAAGAAAGCTGGTTCCCCCGGTGCGGCTGTTCGGAGTCAAGTGTTACATCTGCTGCGAACGAAGGCTCCCCAAATCGCCGACACAGGGACGAATTGAAAAAAAAAACTGTAATAAACCTGTCTGCTCAGCCTCTCGACGGCTACTGTCATGTCAATTCCCCGGTATTATCCCAGCGCTCGCACTCCAGTGCGCTGTGTAAGCGACCGACCGACTGCGTCGAGAGCACCACGTAGAGCTGTCAGCCGGGAGTGCGAGGTCGCTCCGTAGTTTAGTCAGAACTCGTGTCCCGCAAAAAAATTCGAGGGAAAATTCTGCCTCATGGGATCATTACGTTGGCGGGCAATAGTGTGGACTGTGAGTGAGTGCTCCAGGCCGGCGGGCGTTCGAGGTGGCGGGCGGGTGCTCAGAGCTACGGAAATCTCTCAGGGCATAAATCCCTGCTCAGGAAGCGATCCTGACAAATGTTCTGATGGGTATGAGTGCGCGTCTGTTTTATCATCCTTCCATTTTGTTCCGTATGTTCTCCCTCCTCTGCGCGGAAGGCTGCGGGAAGTGCCGCCATGCGCACAGAGGGAACGTCCCTTCTCTCGGAAGAAGAAAATCTCCACGAACGCAGAAGGAACTAGTCAGCAGAGGACAGAGAGAGGAGAAAGTGACAGGAGAAAGCAGGTGTAGGCGGGTAGGTGCTTGGCTTAGGCCGTACGGCTCCAGATTCCGCTACCTCCAGTCGGATTGGAGGAATTCAAGGTGAGTCTACGTCGGCGGGCATGCTCACGTTATTGTGCGAGTGTAGCACTGAATGGACCGTGTTATGTACTTTGCTCGAGTTTACTTTTTGGCTTCAATGGTTGCCGGCGCGAGTCGTCGGCGGCGAGTGGATGGTCGGAGCGACCCACCGACCGAGCGGCTAGTGAACGAGCCCCTCGTTCGAGACAACGCCCGCCAGAGAGAGGAAAAACAACGGCAAGCGAAAAAAAAATGAGAGAAGCAAACAAGATATCACAAGCTGAGCGAGCGAGCGAGTTCCTTTCGCCCGGCGCCTGCCTGCCGTCCGGAGTGACTGAGGGAGAGCAGCGAACCCCTCGCGCCAGCGGCGACCAAGTGGGCGACAAGAGGCAGGAGAATAAGGCGGTCGAACAGACGAACGAACCAGCGGAAACGAGAGTGGAACTTAGAAGAGAGCATGCGGCGAACAACACGGGAAGAAGTGGAAAGTCTGCGGGTCGTGTGCGTGCATGTACTAGTTCGGCGCGACAACACTTGCTCGCAGCTGGAATCTCAGCCGAGCAGGAATTTATCCGGCTGCCGAGCGGAGTCGTCAGAGAATTCACAGACAGTGGTTTCACTCGGCCGCACTCAAACGACTGGGGCTCGAGGTCACAGACTCATACCGAGCGTATTACCCCGGTCATCAAGAGCACGAGTGGGAACCGCGCAGAAGCGTTTGAGGAAGAAATGATCCCACGTGTCGCTCCCAATGGAATTCCTGACTCGAAACTACTTGGATACTTGCTCTCGATCCCGGTATGAGAAGAGTCGATCGATATTCGGCCAGAGTCCGCTTTCTGACTCCTATCCCAAATGAATTGATATTCGATCAAAATGGCGGAGTTCTCTGCCTCTGGGCGGTTCTTCCGGATACATCCTCGACGCTTATCCGGTATTTGCTCTCCCGAAGAACAAGATTTTGACGAGCATCCGCTCGCTTGCTCCGGTGGGGATTGAGCTCTCCTTCACGCGAGACGAATATTCTCGACGGTCGTCAGGGACTCCGAGGCCGACGACGGGCCTCGTGGTCAACTTCGGGCTGACCGTGAGGTCGCCGCCCCTCCTTGCTAGACGGCTTTCCATGTAGTCGTTCGGTTATTCGGGAGGAGCACCAACAACTCCACCCTCTCGACAGGTGAGCTCCCCTGGCCGCTTCCGAGCGTTATGGCTAAGCTCAGAAATTCCCCAAGTGAGCGCTTCTCGGACACTTGGGCAAGGCGGTTTTCTCCGTTATGCTGCCGCGGACAATGGTAGCGAACCGACGCCTCGCATACGATCCAAGGGGCTCGGGAAAGATGGAAGACTCAGAGCGAAATCAGTAAACTCCCCAGGAATTGCGGGAGGCGAGCAACCGCACGAAGATCTATTTCGATCGCCTCCTTTCCGGGGAGGGCAGGGGTAGGGTCTGTGGCGAGAATCGGCGCTTTGTCCGTCCGTTGCCATCCTCGTTGCTCCCGGTCGTTCTCGTTGTCGGCAACGCTCCGCAGTCTGCTCCGGAGGTTTTTCTCTAATTCAGACTTATTGCCTCACAAGAACAGAGCCATCATGAATAGATTTGTCTTCATTACGGCCACCCGTCTCAACACGACCGCGGGAAGACGACCGGGATCTGTTTTGTCCAGTTCTTCTCGCAGTCACCTTTTCCGACGTTCCCGCCGGAAACCCCTACTCACTCGTCACGATTCGAAGCCACGTGTTCTCGTCATCGAGCCGAGCCATCGGAGGGATGCTTGTGCGAGATGCTCGAAAGGCCGAAAAAGTGCATCAAAATAAACTCAGCCCGGGAACAGCCGCAGAACGGTATTACGAACTAACGACACACGACGGCGACGCTGCTGACGCCCCCGTCGGCTTTAACAGCTGCGCCAGATGGCTACTTTGCGGGAGGAGGAGGACGTCTTCACCTCACAAGCAGAAATTTCCACAAACACATCGGAGGACATCGATCCTACGACGAAGTACACCGCGAAATTTCGAGTGGCGGCAACTCAATCCGAGCTACGGGTCTCACGGCTCGGACTGGCGAGACTCACGGCTCGGACAGAAACCTGTTCGTAAGCGACCGGGTCGGCCGGACGAAAAGTCGAAAACGGAAACGAATTCAATCAATCACCACGATGCTCACACTGAAAGCTCGATCTCACCGTTACTCCGATAGGTCCTCGTGTTCGTCGGATGAAGGACGTCAGGGTCACACAACTGTCGAGTGAGAAAGCGACAGAGCTAGGCACGCCGAAGGCACCGGAGCTTCTCACGGAGCCCGTGCTAAGTCCAAGGCAGACCCTCCACGAATGAAGCTTCCTTGCCCGCCAGTCGGCCCGTTTGCCTGGCTGGCGGGCGAGATGGCAAGCAGGCTGGCGGCTGTTCGGCTGACTGCGATAGGGCACGATGGGAAAGAACCCGCTTGCTTCGGTGCCCGCTTGCCGGCCCGGCGGCCATCCGAGGCAGAGGGTATCAAGAGCGAAAGAGCCCCTCAACGAAGGAACGAGCCACGGACCGAACGAACGACCGACCCCAGCTTGTTCGGGGACTGTCGTGAGTCGGAACTAGGACCATCCCGATCACACCTGCGCTGACCGAGAGCACGACCTCACGGAAGTTGCATGTTCAGCGTGTTTGCATGAAAGTTGCGGCGTTTATGGTGATATGATCGGAGGGGAACTGGGTTTTTTCGGGACAGGAATGCCCCAAGGAGTGCTTCAGGTGGAATCGGTCTCTAGTAGGTAGTAACCGGGGGTCCTCGGAACGACGGCTCTGCATCTATCGGGCGTCAATCATATCTCCCATCTCGACGGAACTTCGTGGAGGATGCTCCTCTCGTGCTGATAACGCAAAGTTTCGAAGGCGTGGACCTTCAAACCCACAATTTGGAGCTCTCGGACAGCTGACGCGTTCGCTGACAACTCGGTGTTCGACGAGGCTGATCCTCTCCCGACTGCTCTGCTTTCTGGTTGTCCTTTGATTTTCGCCCCGGCTCTGTTTTTCTGCTCCTGCTGGCCCAGCCGCCCCGACGCTGGAGGAGAATAGAGGCCTAGATTTGATATTGGCTCGGATATCTTCGATGGGACGTCAGGGGCAGACGGCCCAAGAACTCTCTGAGACTCAATGACTCATCGCGTTCGTTTCCCGGCTGCTCGGGAGGACTCGTGAGAACATCGGCTTCCGCGAACTGCATTCAGGCATCGGGACTTCCCTCTGGCCCTGATGGAAGGATAGAAGACTTCATGGAAAATTAGAAAAGTTTCAAAATAGGAAACAAATGGCTCCGCGGAGCGTTCGAGTAAGTAGTGCTTTCATGATTACGATCTGCCTCGTGAATCGTTTTGGCGGCAAGTGGAGCCAGGGGAAGAAGAGAGAGACGAAGAGAATCTTGAAGGACTCGGTTGCAACTCGGAAAGTGAAGTACAGAGATGAAAGAAGCAACATCGTGAAAAGTCTTGGACGCAGTGCGCTCACCCTCGCCTCAACGAAGTGGTCGGTCTATCTCCTGGTTTGCCGGTGGGATGGCCGCTCCTCGGTCGCTGTGTTTTGGCAAGACGCTTGCTCTGTAACGAGGAAAGAAGAACGGTAAAGGCAAAAGAGAAGTACAAGGGTCCAATATGTACAAAAGCCGCGAAGTGGTGCCCGCTACTTCCGCTGTCCGCCAATTTCGCAGACTCGCCGTCATCGCCGGGTTTGCCTGAGCACTGGCCTGGAATAAAGCGACGAATATGCGTGTAGCATGCTCAGGGTGTCTTTGTTTGTTTTACCGTCTGTTTGTTTGTTTGTTTCTTAATTCGCTCCTCATGAACGAATGAAGTGTCTTGAAGACATCTTCTCTTCACTCCTCTCTCACCTCGTTCATGCGATTGCGAAATTCACTTGGATCCCATCGGAGGGCAAGGCCACGACACCGACGACGCCGTGATCTGCGCGCATCCGCTGACGGCGAGACCCGAGTTTATTCCGCGCCTCCTTTAATGTAACTGACTTCGAAACCAGGACCGCCTCCGCAACATGAGGCATCGGGGATGACGGAGCTCGGCTTTGCTCAGAAGAGGGTCCTCGTTAGCTTTTCCCCGGTTAGATGAGAAGATTGATTAGCCGTTCCCGTTCATGTTCCGCTGCGAGGGGCCTCGCCATTCGATACTGAGCAAATATAAGTCTACAGCGTCCACGAAGAGCACACACCCAGACCGCAACCTCACCATGGGAGAAGATTCCTCTCGTTCGGAGCACTGGAGCAGGATCCATTTTTCGTAGGGATATTCGTTGAACAGCGAATACAGATTCTACCCGCGGTCGATGAGGGAAAATCACCGGGTCTCTCCGATTATGTCTTCCAGTTTGCTCTGTCCTCCTTGCGAGAAAATCTATCGCTTCCGGAGCCGGAGCGTCGAGCCGAGGGCAACCGCGCGGCTCGCAGAGAGGCCGCATACTCGAGGACGCTAATTGCAATGAATCCGATTCGTTCGGAATCGCGCCACCGATTGCCGGACAATGAGGATCTTTACTCCAATCTCGGGATTCGCCGCTGGCCGAGTACAGAACAGCCGACAACAGTAGCTTTTGTAGGGGTTGGCCGAGAACAAAAACAACACAAACAACAACAGAGACAAGTACATAATTTATTGAGGTCCTATCTTATCGCTGGAGTGAAGAGGTCTGTGAGCGAGCTTTGGACTTGACATCCGTAGCAACGAACAACGTCGACGACGACGACGACGAAAACAACAGAAACGACAGCGAAAGATGATTGCCGTGTCGTCGTCGTCGCCGCCGACGCTTCCCCATCCGGCTTGTTAGCTCGTTATGGCGGTGGCTGTACCATCTGCCGCTCCCGCAGCGGCAGCAGCAGCTGAGGCAAAACTCAAAGGATTTGCGAAAAGCGTCAAGCGGCGGCGGTGACGACGGCGAATGAGCATGAGACTCGCAGGCGGACTCGCTGGCTGCTTGGCAGAGTGGAAAGATCACGAAGGCGAAGTCGTTGTCTGTGTTGTCATTCGTCTTCGAGATCTGATCGAGATCCACTTATCAGTAACGGTCGATGCCGCGACGTCGAGCAATTATCTTCGCGTTCCCAACCGATGCGGAGCTGATCCGACGTTGATCTGCAGCCATTGTTGTAAGCAGGCACCGAGCTCGCGGCCGGCGCCCGAGCGAGCGGTCGGTGTTCCTTGACGTGTCGAAAGACTTGAATGTATTCATTGGTATTGAACTGTGAACGACGACGGGAACTTTCGGGGGAGACGGAGGACGCCGGAGTTCTTGACTCGGCGAGCGATTGCGAAAACGGAAATTAAAGCCCCATTCCGGCTCTCGGTGTTCCCTGTCTCTATCCTCATACTATGGAACGGTGTACCAGAACCCGAGTTCGGATTCCAATTATACAGCGGCAAACCACCGTGGACCTGGCCGTGTCCTACGCGGAGAGGAATAAGCAGGAACTACCGCGGATCTCTCAACGAGCCGACGCGACGAGCCCGAAATCATTCGACTCGGGTGCGATAGGCTCGGAAATTCCAGCAGGATCGTAGATTTATTCTCTGGAGCCGGAAAAATCTGTCGACGGAGTGCAAAGAATCGCCATACACATACGGTGACGTAGACACGGCGGAAGAAACAGTTGCCGTCCTCGTCGTCGACCTCAATAATACTGCCTCTGCTGTCGCAAGCGAGTCGGATTCCGTCCACATAACGGAGCCGGTGTTCCGCCGTAAAATCGAATTGCTGACTTTTATTCGTTGTCGGAGTCTCAGTCTATAGGAAGAACGAGTGAGCTTTTCTCCCGCCCAGAGACCGGACAGCGGGAGACTAAAAAGGCATCGAGGTCCGCGGGACAGCACGGAGAAATCGGGGGAAAACGCTCGCCAAGCCATCCGCAGTCACTTACCGTGCCGTGCAGCTACTTGTATGCGGAATCCATGGCCCGTTCCTCTGGGCGAGGTTACGTTCACTCCCATCTCGTTCCATTGTGTGCGACGTTGTTACCCGCAGAGGGCGACAATAGAGAATTGCAAAACGCGATAGCCCGTCCATTCAGCTAAGCAACCGGTGGTGGGCTTATTCCTCACCGCCGTTCCCGGCTTGACCCGCCTGAAGACATAACCGCCGTTCCACTCTACTTGCGACTTTCCTTCTCGAGCTGACCGAGGTCCGAGCTCCGCTCCGCGTTAGGGAGCTGACGTAACTTTCAGAAGGCTACAATACAACCTGCTCAGCTCCCACAGCGGACTCGACCGAAAAGGGTTTCGCCGTCGGGTCCGTATGATCTTATAGTAGTTGGGATCCGCGGCTCGAAATGAGCCGAGCTCGTTGCGAACAAAAGTCGTCGTTCGTACAGCAGGTGCTAAGCGGACAACACGTTGCTCGTTATCAAGGGTTATGCAAGCACTAACTAAACAGGATGGGGGGGGGGCGGCGGCGATAAGATAGAGTCAAACCAACCGACGGCGGCGGTAAGACCGGACGAATGAGCGGGTGAGGGGGAGGACATAGGAAGTTCGCAAAAACTCTTATTGTATGTATGAAAACACACCCGCAACAGCTCCCTAGCGGACGAGATAAAAGCACCGGCGGTGTATAGGTAGGTGCCTCTACCAAGGCCCTCGAGAGCAGACGAGTTTCTCAATAATAACGATGGCAACAATAATAACTCCCTTCTCGGCTCTCAAGGAATCCGCGTATCTCGCTGGATCGAATTTCAGATAAATTCGGCACGGATCCCGAATGGGAGGGCTAGAATAATTCCCGTGAGATCGAGACGGGGGAATAGTCAGACAGATTCCAAAAAAAGATTGTCGTCCAGGATCGAAGTGATCATCATCGAAATATCATCCGAGTCGAGGAATTTTCCCTGAAAACTTCGATCGTTCTACGACGAGGATCGTCGCTGAATCCATCAGGTTGAGTTTTGCTCCGCTTGCGCCATCAATTTCTCAATGACCGATGCTCGGGATTTTCTTTCCTTTGGGATCGGAGCGCGACTTTCGGACCCCACGGGGAATCGCCCCGATGCCGCAAGAATTCTCGTGTGCACGATTCAAACACTCTGATCTTGACGTTTATGTTGCGCAACAAGGTTGCGATATCGCTGCTCCGAAATGGATCCTGGGGAGAAGCATACACGATTGGAGGAGATGAGCAGACGGATGATTCGATTTCTCAATCGCTACAGACAATCACAGCAATGTTATCGAAAAGCGTCCCGTAGACCGAGCTGCCGTCCCGTGGTAGCGAAGAGCAGCTCCTTTGATTCGTTCGAAAGAAATCCATCTCGAATCATTGAGGGCAGCAGCGAGAGTCCAGCTAGACAGGGAGCGGAGGCTTCACTGAAATCAGTGATAGCGTGAGTGCAACCCGTATTCAGGCATCACAGCCCGCGCAAACGCAGGAGATAACTCGACCGTTTGACTGGACGTTGCTGTCGGCGTCAAATCCAGGTGGCTTCTAGGAAAAATCGAATAAGCTCAAAGACGACGTCTCTGTTCCGATCGGATTCTGTCGAAATTCACGTGTTGCCTCGCTGCATGGTAATAGTTTGGAGGAAACAATCGAGATCGTTCGCAACGACCGACGTCTATTACGTCGCCAGCAGGCGTTTCCAACCGGACACCAGGCTCTCGCAAGCTGACGACGTCCAATTTCGGACCGGAATCCGAGATGTCCGAGAATATGTAGCCCCGATCAGTCGGGCGCGCTTCCTATCCGACGTAGCCTTTATTATTATCTGACGAACAATACAGATTCCTCATCGAGCATTCCAGTACGTCGGTGTTGGGAACAAATAGGCTATCACTCGCAGGTTCTCTTGCGGGGCAGATATCGACCTGTCTGCTGAGTTTATTCAATATCTGTCGCGAACGTCTTTGTCTCTCCGTCTGCCTTCGAATCCTCTAGGCTACTTCGTCAGCCGAGCCAGTCTACTCCGCTTGGAATGTTCCTGGAAATGATCCCCGGTTCTCGGATTCCTCGTCGAGCGAACTGCAGAATCGTTCCGCTGCGTCGAACCGAAGACGTCGAAGCGACCGGCTACACCCTCCGCCACAGCGACCCCGAGGTGCAACGGCCGATAACGCCGATGGGCTACTTCCCTTGTCATTATCAGGCCGATCGCGAGCTCGTTACCTGTCTCCCCTATCGGATCGAAGCGGGGCTGTCAGATCAATATATGAGATGTCAAACAAGCTGTAAGAGGAACCCAGTTGACAAACAGGCAGCAGCAGCAGCAATCGTGACCGCGGACTTTCGTGCTGCACGAGAGCAAGTCGAAATCGTGAATATTCGGTCTCAATAGTTGACCAGCGGTATGAAGAATAGGGGGTGTGAGTACGTAGTAGAGGCGTCTCGGACCGGGTCCGCGTCCAAGAGTCAGGCTCTCCGGTGAACGAGCCGGGTCGAGTGGACCCTTGAACTCGGCCGCAACTTCTTTTCCGTTTGCGAAACGAAACCCTTGTCGAGTTTGTTGGTTTTGTGAGCTCCCATCCAGTCGCTCTACCGCCTCCTTTCTCCCGACCGGTACCACAGAAGCCGCGGGCAGTGCTCATGCGCTTGGCCTTATACACTTTACGTCTGGGGAAAATACAGGACCGGGACGCGCTTCCGGCGTTCGCGAGATCAGCGAGCGGGATCCTCGTGGTGTACCGAAGACGGTGAGGGAATGGCTCCTTGTAGCGACTTCGGAAGAAACAATAGAGGAACTCGTCACTTGCAGAATCGATGCTGCGATAGAACAACGCTCGTGAGGCCTGGTCAGTGAGAGGGAAAAGAAAAGTAACAGTCAAACGCATTCGAGCGGCGCACGAAGTCCGGGAAGCAACAAGAGATGTATGGTCGAGTGGAGCGGCATGGTGGAAAGGTTAGGGGTAGCAAACAGATATTCGGGGACAGGAGCATCTGGAGGCTAGCACAACTCACTGAGTCGAAATCGAAGGTTGCACGGAACCATTAAAAGCACGCGAGCAAACTTTACTCGAATCGGCTCCACTGCTCGGACGGGCTCGACTTTGGAGCGAACGAGGTCTCCGGAGTTTTGACGTTGCCGACCACAAAGGAGGATTTCTACCGCCCGGAGAAAAACTCTTTCGAAGGGAAGGGAAGGCAGGTGCCCCTCTGGGGCCTACGTCTCCTCCGATCGGAAAAAGGCAGGTAGGGTCAGCTTCTGATGATCACTGCTTTTCTTCCGAAAGCACGGGCTGAACTTCGACTCGCGATATGCATTCGGAAACGAACAAGCCGAGGACAAACGATCAACGACGAGAATAAGGGAAAATCTTTATGAAAACGCGAAGACACACGAGACGAAGCGCCGGCTTAGTTTCGAGTCAACAATTTTCAATCAAACACAGTCGGCACGCTTCGGAACATCTGCATGGCTATGCTCACAGCGTACGCTAAAGATCCGAGGTAGGAGGCCACGAGAACGATGAGAACAATGTAGAATTTCTCCGAATCCAGGCACGCACAGTGCCGCTCCGTGCCTGGGATTCCAAGGACAAGAGGTAAGGAAACCATTCGCTCAATGATTTGAGTACTAATCGGTTGTAAATTGATCCGAGGTATCGGTCGAAACCCTTCCGGAGCACGACATCGGTCGCCCTTTTTCGGCCCATATAATTGTCAATGATTTCAGCATTGTACTTGCCATCGGAGCTGCTCGAGCTTGATTTTGCAACCTCAGACATGAAATTAGCATGCTCGAGTTTCTAACCTCGCAGACGAAGTTCGGGGACTTACTCCCGTAGCACAGAAAACAGGAGATGACCTGCTTGGAGGCAAGAACTGCGATCTGCACGATGCGAGTTCTCGGACCTTCATCGTTATCTTCCGCTAAATGATAATGAATCCGGAAGCGTTCGAAATCGCTCCCACTCAGAGAGAATCCTACTCCTTCTCCACGCGTAGACAACGTGAGAATTTCCCTCGAGAATTCATTTCGGTTCTCGGCATTTCTTCCTTCCTTCCGAATATCGCAGTGTCGGGCTTGAGTCGGTGAGACAAATGACATTCCGAATCAGTCGAGCCGAAGAACCAGTGATTCGAGGGAAGAATCGTCCCTCGGTCGGCCAATGATCCGATCAATCGGTCAATCTCACCCATCGACAAGTCACCCCAGCAGAGATTCCGAGCATGTCCGTCATTCTGCGTAATTCCCCTTTCCGCCTTTTCATCCGAAAACTGAACGGGCGGCACGTACTGCCACTTATACTAAATGTTTACTCTGTCAACATAGAGCCCCGCCGCGCGGGAGCGTTGGGCGGGGGACCCAGCGAGCGAGCGAGCACAAGCGAGCGAAAAACGCTCGGTTACATCGTTCAATACAGCACACGGATACGGCAACGGCAGCGTCGACCGACGGCAGGGGGACGTTCAACTACTGAACCCCAGTTCATCGGTGAGATGCGGCGACAAAAAAAGAGGGCAAAGATATCCGGTTCCAGAATTTGTACACAGAGACCGATCATGAATATATACGCTCAATTTTCTTACGGCAATATTCCCCTTCCGGTTCCTCATAGCGACTGGAGCGTAGGCGAAGGAGGGAAGCGAGTTGCGGCTCGATCGCCATCGAAATCATGGCGAGCACCGACCGTCGGAACGGGACCAGCTCGCTGCTGAGCCAGATCGAGGAAGGTCTGGGATGGCTTCCCCTGGCCCATGAAAATCGTGGCGACAAGCAATAATACAACATGCATGGTGACAATCCATCCCGAAATTCGCGAGGGCAAATACACACTCCCAGCAATTTATGTAATGGCTCGTTGCTTGTCCGCCGGACGGTCGGACTCCGGCCCTGTCGTCTACCGGCTCGTCCGTCCGACTCGTATCCGTGCCTGCTTACTCAGTCGGCGAATTGTTCCCGCTCCTTGTTCGGATACCCTTTGGAAATTGCTGATGTCACGGCCACTTACGTCACGAGGGCAGATTCGTAAAACGAATGTGGGATTGACACAGCATCTGAAGCGGAGGTCCCGGCCTGCCCATCAATCGGACGGACATGTGAGAAGAGGAGCGAGGAATGTCGCTAGGAATACGGAATATTCTTGGCGGATCTGCATGAAGATTGATATCTCCGGATCTCTCATCTGCTATGCAGTCGTAGCTCGATTCGACTCGCGTTCAATCTCTAAAAGAACCCATAGAATGCTCGCAGGATGGAGCCAATCTCCTCCGCGCGAAATCGAAGAAACTCTTCACCAATAATTCGAGGACTCTGTTGGCGACCAAGTCTCTCGATCTCGGAGCCGGGGCCATGGGTCGCTCGGTTGGCGGGAGGAGCGACTCCGTTCATTCGGTCGCCGGCTCTAACGAACGTCGCTGGAGTCAACGAGGATCCAGTGTTGTCTCTGCCCACTCTGAATCGCAACTGGAAATGACAAATCGTGCCCGGTCTCACCTATATCCTTGATCAAACATTGGTTTCTCGTAGCTTCCATCTGTCTTCCTCCGCCTATCTATCTATTCCCAGTGCACAGTGGAAGCAAGTCCACACATCGGACCGCACAGGAAGTGGGGAAGTAGCGAAAAAGTTACTCGGGATTCGGGCTTCGAGAGGAAATCTGTTTTCTCTCGGCGTTCATTGTTCCCTCTCTTCCTGTCGATAATTTCTATCGACGAGTTCTTCTCGTGTGGCCGGCCACTCCCAGAGCGAAGAGACTTCAACAGATGGTCGACTCGCAAGAGTTCGAGCGTTCCCCTTGAAATTGAGCTCGTTGGGGGCGCCATGCCGCAAGAACCCGGATTGTTACCCGAAATCCTTCTAAACGAAAATCCACGCGGAGCCACTCTACTCGGAAAAGCAGTCATCTGAGTCCGACCCGAGCGTTCCCAGTTCCGCCGGACGTCGCGTTGAGGGCGACCCAGATGCGTGGAAAGACAATCAATCGGACGCGAACACGTCTACATGTATCTGAGCAGTCAGCGATCTCGCGAAACAGTCGTATACTCTGCGGTACGGCCTCTTCGTCTGTCCGGGAGTCTGTCTTCTCATTTCCCGGATTTGGCGTCAGTTGTCTCTGGGTGTCTCCTTTTACCGCCTCACTCGTTGTATATCAGCAATTCTCGTCGTCGTCGTCGTCGTGGCTCGTCGGTGGACGGGGCGGCAGATAGAGAGCATGGAAAAGTAGAGGCAAAGTGGAGACGGGCGGAGGGGTTCGTGGGGTTATCTAATCAAGCTACGTGCTTGCGTATGCTGCCAGCTCTACTGCCACCGCCGCGCCGCTGATACCACTGAGTGAGCCAATCATTACCCGCCGTTGGTAGCAGCGTCTCTCTCTGAATCGATAGCCGGACACATCTCGTGTTTCCCGACCGTTGCCGCCGCAGCAATACCGGCAAAGCAAAGCACAGCATAGAATAAGAACCGAGGGGCGGAGACTACTGACCTCAATCATAGTTGCCAACGTTGGCAAAACTCCTGCTATCATTAATTTGCTGCTAAGCTTCTCTTCTCTCCGCTTCTTCTTCGTCGTCTGCTGAAGGCCCGAAGAATAAAAGCCGAGCTTCGTTATTCGCCCGTCGGCCGGCCGGCCCGCCCGCCCGTCCGTCCGTCCGCGGGTTCCTCTGCCTGCCTGACCGCGCGAGCGGTTGGTCAGTTGGTCACTTTGTCGGTGGTGGTCGGTGGGTCACTCTTTCGGTACGTCAGCAAGCGGCGGAGATAGACCGCCGGACTGTTCGTCAATCCAACCCCGTTCATTCCAAACTCGACTTCTCTCCAACCGCTCGTCCCTCATTGTAATGTAATCTTCGGCGGGAGCGGAGGAGAGGAATATTCTCGAATCTGATCTGTGCGGAATCATGAGAACCTACACGGCCGAAGAGAGCAAGCCAATTATTGAAGACAGGACGATGTGCGGTCATTGCGTAAGGACGTCCGTGAGAGGGAGCGTCGTCGTCGGCGGCGACGGCAGCCAACTAGCGGACTCTGAACTTTCCCCAAAGGGACACTTAAAAAATATTGGACTCGACGAACAAGCGACGGCCTCGATGTTCTGATGGCTCGGCTCCGGATCGGAGAGGGGCGCCGACCGGGGGCGTCGGACGAGGGAGCCGGCGACGAGCCCCTCGTTCGTCGGGCAAACGAGAGGGAACAAACGGGAGATATAGTAAGTATGGAAGGCGAGGCGCGGAGGGCACTGCGTTTCGGCTGGAGCGTTTCATCAACCTAAGTGACACACACGGCGCCGATCGCTATTCCGCAGAAGGGTCACGGGCGGGGGAGAAGTTCCACGGGATCGCGTTTTTTGACCGCATGGCAATAAAAGATATCGACTTGCATCGAGAGCTCTTCCGATGCTTCGTCTGCCGGCTCGTCCACCCGCCCGCCTGACCAGCAGACTGGGCGTCCCGTCACCCTCTCCCACCGTTACGTTTGCTTTTGTGACAGGCCCCGGTGGATCGCGAGTTAAGCTCAATCAGTCGGTCGACGTTGGGCACATTAGCCTCTGGACGTCGTTTGCGTCTCCGAGAATACCGCGCAGTAGGTAGATCGTTCGTAGATCTTCATCGATCTACGGCCTATGGCCCATGATCCGCAAAATTATCTGAAGTAACGTCTGATGGATGATTGGTCACCTGGGCGGTATGCGTATCGATCGGGTCCCGAACGCTGAGCCTGGCTCGGCGTTTCGTGATCGACTGTTTTTTCGTAAGTGAGCGGACGATATCGCCGCCAACGATCCTCCATGGCGAGAATATTCCCTTCCGATGACTCTCGAATTCCGCTGCTCCCAGCCAGCCGGAGAAAATCTCAGCAGAGTTCCACCGTGGTGTTGTCCACGAGGGATCAGGAGAGCAAACGAGCCGCAGTGAGGAAGCCAAGAATGAATGAACCTAGCAAGCGGTGGCAGCGATACAAAGCCAGTCGAGCTTGAATCTAATGATTTGCAATAATCACCGAGAGACACAGCGGGCTCAAGGGATAAGTGACTGACTGACCTGTGCGCTCGCTCGCCCGCCCGGTCGCCGGACTCACTGCCGATCTGTTCGTGCGGCGGCCGGCCTGCCGGTCGCTTCGCTCGCTCGTTCTCCTGACGGCCCGCCTTGCTGCTGACCTGCAGCCGGAATGAAGGAGCTATATTTCTTATTCTGATACGAACACGCGTGGCCCTCGTGTTGTTCCGGAGAAAATCACCAGGATTACCCCGAGGGCAGTAACAGCGGCAGCTGCAAGAGGAGCACGAGCAGCAGTTCGCTGATGTGTAAAGGTCGTTTCGTCGGTCGGTGGCTCGCTCCGTCTGTCGGCTCGTCCGTTCGGTCGCTCGCTCTTTGGATTGTTCGTCCGAATAGCTGGCGGGTTCAGAGCAAGCGTGCACCCGGCCCTCTGACCAGTCGTCGATGAACAGTCGAGCAGAGAGCGAACAAGGGACGTCAAGTGTAGCGTCGACTATTTTTGGATTGCCCGAGGTGTTCGTCGTGGGCTTGCATTGCGTTCGTGCACGAATGGGAGCGCGCTTCCTTGTTCGCCCACCTGCGAGCATATGAGCACGGGCCACCGAACTATCGAAATATTATGTGCGTTCCGGACGGAGATCGAGGTTCGACACCGGAGTTTTATTGGACCTCGTAGTTTCCCTATGCGAAGCTGGGAAACCAGTGAGGAAACCAAGAGGGAAGAGAGATCCCCGCAAGCAGCGAGTGCGAAAAACTGTTTTCAGAAGACTTCATCGAGGACGTTAAATTCATCGGATTGAGCTCGATGATCATCGGAGTCGCATTCTCCCTCACTCCTCGTCGATCCTCATTCTGTTTCGAGCAATAAGTCTCTTGGTCATCAATTGGTCGCAGAATCCCTATCTTCATCCGCGCCGGAATTCATCCTTCAGAGTGGATCTTGTGTGCTAAATACTCATCTCGGTAAATTATTATTATCGGCGAGGGCGCCGTCGATAACGCTCTGGCCAAACGATCGGCGGACAGGTCTTCGCGAACTCTTCCGGTGCTCACGTTGTCCTCGAGTTTGAGGACTCCGCCTTCGATCGAAGCAAGAGCCCACAGAATCTAGAAGAAACTCCTCTAACTAGCGTCCGAGACACTAACGTCCAGCATTAAACCGCTTCTCCACACCCATATACCTTGTGCTTTCTAACAGAAGGACACAACAAACTCCATATCCGATGCCCCGAAGAATGTCCCCTGTTGAATCCATCTAGCTACATCTAAATGACCCACCTGACCGAGTTGAACTTGTATGAATTGTCGTAATGTGGCTAATAAGCCAGATTTGATGTCCTTGCCGGCCTCTTTTGTTCGAGTTGACCCGCCGGAAACTCTGGGATCATTCCTCCACGAAGATAACGGATCACGGCGCGGCGATAAGAGGAAGATCTCAGACCGAGAGAATTTCCCGTGAAAAACGCTCTGTACTATCACGTCTTCCCAAGCACGAGAGGCGCTTGACTCAAACAGATCCATCAGCTGAGAGAGAGAGTCACTGAGAACTCCTCCAAACCTGGGACTGTGACGAATCGGAAGGCGGAAGATTCGACATAAACGAAACCCCCTAAATCGCCGCCATAGACTCTAGCACAGCGGTTCTCAACCTGGGTTCCGCGGAACCCTGGGGTTCCGCGAGCCCCTGCTCGGCTGCTCAGACTTTTATTAATTTTATCGGATTGGAATGATTTTTCTGAGCTCTAATGCATGCAGGATACTTCATGCGATCGTGGTCGGAGGTTTTAAGGTGATTAAGGGGAAAATTTGGAAAGATAGAGTCCGAAACCAATAATAAGGGTTCCGCGGAACCCCACAAGGGTTCCGCGGGGCAAAAAAGGTTGAGAACCCCTGCTCTAGCACAGCATCTCGACTATTCTAGAAATTCCTTTCCTCAGGAGAGCACGATTCGCTCTTCGATCGCGGTGGGCTTTGCGGAATGCACCGTCGGAATTTCGCCTGGAAAGTCGAATTATCCGATCTCAGTTCAATCGGGATCGTATGGAGCGACTTCCTGGTTTGCGAACGGCCAAAAAAATTCAGAGACTGTCCAGGCTCTAAGAGAATAGCCCCGACTACCCATCGAATTTCTCCGTAATCATCATGAACAGATTAATTGTTCAGACAACCGGAAGAACATCGTGCGTCTCAAAGCTTCGTCCTCTCCTCGGAGCATGAGAAGCAGGAGATCTCCATCATACCCGAAGCTTCTAACCGGACGCCTCTACTTACGAGAGTCATTGCGGCAAAGACGAACGATAAGCTCAGCTCGGTGAGCCATGCTAGAGGATAGGCAAACTTACCTAGACGGCTTGTATACGGTCGGAATTGGCTTTAGCGCGGTATCCAACTTCGGTTGAATCTGAGGTCTGTCGGTATGAAGTTTTCGCGCGTCGTCACGGGTATACGATACAGCCGCAGCGTCTAGGCTCGCTGCGTCGTCCGATGAAATATCCCCTGAACGAGGGGTTGAGCGTTCTTACTGGAGGAACGGCGGACCAATAGATCGGGAAACGGAATTTAGAACCCTCCCGTCGATTATCTCATTGGATGGAGTTGAAGTGTGGCGATAGATGAACCCATTCTTCGGGAGATATCTTGATCCACCATCAAGACGCCATTAGACTCAGTCAGAAAATACATCAATGAACGTAGGAGACCATTATTTACGAGTATTTTCGAACTTTCCCGACGCTGCGTACGGATCTCCACGGAAAATATCCGAGCATCTCCCGTGAATTTTCAGCTCCTCGAAGCCCCCAGCATGAGAATCTCTTGCGCGCAGGTTCTAGCCCCGCGAATGTGGAAAACACATCGCAACCTGGAGGACGAAGTTTTTCAATCCGGCTACTGAAGCCATTCTGAAGGCGTTTAACGTCAAACACCCGAGAATTCTCTGGTTCTCATGCTGAAGCGATGAATCCCGGAGGAATGGATCATATCGCAGTCGCTGTTTTTTCTCGTCTTAATGATGTAGGCTGAAACCAGATGTCTGAGAAGCCCAGCGAGAGCCGATTCGCTGCACAGGAAGACGGCCCGACAGACTTCCTTCTCCCAAGAGTTGCGAATGTTTGTCTGTGTGTTCGTGTGCGAATAAGTTGTCTTGTAGATCCAGTTCCGGATGCCACGTACGCAGCAGCGCTCGGCATCGAATCGTTTCCCTGTTAGGACGACCCAGTAGACCGGCCAGCCAGCCAGCCAGCGGAGCAAAGGAGGAAGCAACTGAGCGAGCGAGCAAGTGAGCGAATGTCAGCGTGTCTGATCCACGTTTCTCCTGCTTAGTACGGCGCGGGCGGAGGGGTAACCAGTGAGTGGATCTGCTCATGCTTAAACTCAATCAGACTTTCTTCCCGTTCGCTCTCCTTGTTATTGTCGACTCGCACGAGTAGAGGTCGTCGCCGTCGTCGCTCGTCTGCTCCCGCTGCTCGTCACACCTAGCGACGGAGTGGGGGAGTGCTCGCACAAACGGAGATTGGCTCTCGTTGACGCCGAAGTCGGCGAGGATATCCGTTGGGAGCGCATTTGGAATTCTTCTGTTTGTTCCTGTTCCCCTACTCCCCGGACAGAATTCCTGCTACGGAGCTTGTTCTTGCGGGCGGTCGCTTTCGTTTCTTGCGCGAGACGAACGTTTATCGGTGGCGTTCGGTGGCCAGCTAGTGGTCTCGAGCCGAGAGAGATTTTGTAATTCAATGAGCCGGTGGCGGTCGGTGTAGGATGACGACACGGGGTCAGAAACGAAGACAGGGCAAGAGTCAAAGTTAACCTGCCTGCCTGCCGAAGTTGCCCGAGACAGAGACCGAGACGTCGGGTCTCCATCGGCTCAGCCGGGGTCTGAACGCCGCACTCCTGAGCGTATCCGAAAGTCGGTAGATCCGCGGTTTTCCACTTCTCTTCTATTTGGGTCGACCACCTTCCCCGTATACGTAGGTATCCTGTGTTTCCCACAAGGGTGCGACGGCGGAGAGAAACACCATCATCAGCGAGCGACCGAGCGACCGAGCGACCGACCGACTGACGGTCGGTCCGCCGCGTCGGTCGCCCAGGGCGAGGATGTGACTTCAGACAACGACATCAAATAAAAACCAAACAAAGGATATTAGTTCTCTAAGGATGCCGCACTACGGCAGCCGTAGCGGCACACCACTGCACGCCTACAGGAAATGGAACGCCGACGGTGACGACGACGCCGAAAGATAGAAGGGTCTGGCGAGCACCCGACGACGACGACAACGGCGCGCGGGGGAGCCTATGGTTCTGTTTTCGTTCTTTTCTCCTCTTCTTTTGCTCGTCGCTACCGTCGGTCTGTTCGTTCATCTGTTCGTTCGCCTATCTACTTGCTTGCTTGCCTGGTCGGCTTCCTCCCGTAGAGCTCCTTCTCAAAAAGCGAATCACGCTCCTCAGAGATCAAAAGGATGAACGGACAGTTCGCCTGTCCAACCGCTCGCTCGTCCACTGACCGACAGACTCGGGCCGTCGTTGGTGCTGCTAGTGGTCATGACTCTTTGACTCTCCGCTCTATATAAACTGCGACGAGCCGCGGACCCGACCTGCCGGCTCGGCAAGCGGCTTGGCTACCAGACTCCCCATTGACTGGAAGGGATCTCGGGACGGCCGGAATTCCACTCGGCGCCCCTCACGACGGCACTCGTCGTGGCGGTCGTCGACGACCGACGTCAAAAAAGTCCCGCGCCGCTGCAATTCCTGCTTGATCGCAGTGGAAACTGTTTTCATTCAGAGCCCGCTCGGGTTTCGGAACTCATGACGTTTGTATGACGGTGATATCAACGGATCCGCGACTCGAGATCCGCGGCTGCTCGTCGGAGTTGCATCAGCGAAATCATCAGCTGCTCTCAAAAACGATTGAGTTCTGTTAGAGGGGCCCCCGTCCCTACACCTAGCCGAAGCTTAATGTTCCACTTTCGTCGCTGCTCCCGTCCTGAACTTGGCGCCTCAGCTATCTTTGACGATGAGCGCCGGGTCGTGTGAGGCGTCTTCAAGAGCTGCTCGTCCAAAATAAAAGACCGCGCTTCCCTGAAAGCTAAATGACAAGACGAAGACGACGGAGGCCACGTCTCGAGAACGCCGTTCCACCTTTCGTTGGCATGCCACCGTCGACGGGAGGGAGGGAGAGAGGGAGGAACGGGGCAATAGACAACTACGGAGGACTCGACGAGGCCACCACCGCTGCAGATGCCGCACGGTCCTGAGAAACAGGAAAACGGTCGGTGAAGGAAGGAAAGAAATCAGATAATAAATTTGACAAACTTTTTTTTATCTCACAACTCTTCTTCGTGTCTTCTGCACCCTGTGGCTCCTCTCGGTTCCGGAACAAGCATGGAGATCGAGAAGGGAGAAAGAGAGAAAAAGGATAGCTAGTAGTAGATAGATGGACGGACGGACGGGCTTTGAGCTTACAGAGTCGAATCGCTGGGTTTTCAGGAGGAGATTGAACGGGAGAGTTTTCTCGAGCTTCCATCGATTTAGTCGGAAAGACAGCCAAGAGATCAGGAATTCGAGGGGCTGGGCATCGGTGCGGGAAAGGGATTTTTCCTTCATCGCTGGTAGGCCCCCAAGATATATAAACTTTACTACCGTCTTCTCGGAAGCCGCTTCCCTTTGGCATTTTTCTCCGTTCCGACGGAGACCGGTCAATCTCTCAAAGGCAAAGTGAGACTCAAAACAAAGATGTTTCAGGCTTCGACCATCGATCGATGCTGGGAGACCGAGAGATGGTCTCCCCTGATTTCCTGAAAAACAACAAACAAATTTCCCAAATGGAAACCATAATCTGGGGGACGAAGCGGGTGTCCATGTTCAAAAAGTTTCAATGTACCATAGATTCTCGGAAGTGGTTGATCCACTCTATTCAGGCGTCAGGATGAGAATTCCCAGTCTCGAGAACTTGGATCCAACACGGCTGGCACTAACGATGGAGAGCTCGAAATCATGAGGGAAACACTTTCCGGATTCTCAGATAGGTGCCCCGTCGGTCCTGCGAAGCTCGCACTGGCCGCTGGACGAGAGGATTCGAGCCAAGGGCTGAGCCTCTGGCCGGACCACTGGGTCCAGTAGTACCCCGAGAGGGCTATTAGCTCATAGCCGTAAGTGGGCGGCTCGCTGGCCACCGAATCAGGGGAAGCAACAGTGGCAAACTCCTTGCAGAGATTCTCAGCCAGCTACTCGATCCTGCATCAGTCTACGCGGCGCCGCCATCGAGCGGGATCGAAGATGGCAGGTTGGCCGGCTAACCCGGCAAGCCACCAGATGCTACTTGCAACTGGATGAAAGGATGCAATTACTCGATGGACTTCCTTCTCCTCCAAGGTCCTATGGGCCAACGCGCTTCTGCAGACTCTCATTTGCTTACATATAGTGCACATAGAGCCGTTGGTATGGCTTGAGAGCAGGCGGACTGCTACCGTCCGACGAACTATTATCTCGAAATCTGCTGTTCCCTCGTTCGTCTGCCTGCGGGATACTCTCGGGAATTTCCCGATCATCCCTCCGATCTACAGAGACTTCAGCCGGCGAAGTTCATGAATAGGAGAATATCGACCGCAAAACGTGACGTCGGAATCGGGACGGTCCATTCGAGCTGGACACAAAACAGAGGATTAGCCGACGAGTCCGAAATAAAACATACCTACACACGGTGCGTCGAGTCTCCGCGCTCCGACCGCGGCGGCACGATAAGCCCTCGGATGAGGGGCGGTGAGTGCCGCGGTCTTTCACTTTCGTCGACACAAGTTTCTCCGTTGACGTTTTTGCTGCATTGGGAAAAGCGAGCAGTATCTCTCGAGCGGATATCAGTCGCGAGAGTCTGAAATTCTGAGGCTCCCAGGGAGCGGCACCGTCTTGATTTATACGGACACTTATTTTGAGCGTCATTTTTCCCATGCCTACTCTCCGCGGGAGGAAAAATTCCCGGATATTAAACGTGGGGCTGCTGGGCGCAAGCGGAGCGCAGATCAATCACGTACGAGCAATAAGAGGTGAATATCGATCGGTCGGTCGGTCGTTCGTTCGCCCGGACTCGGAGTTCAACTTTGATGACGAAGTCGACGACGACGCACGGGTTTCCGTTCCAATGTCACCGAGGGTTTACAACGTCTGTGTAATTACCTGCTCGTTCGTTCCTTCGCACGTTCATCCGTTCAGCTCTCGTTTGAAATAGACATCCGATGGGGTCTGTAGTCGAGTCGACAGTCGCAAATAAAGCCACGTCGATTCCGAATTTTCCCTCGCGTCCTCAAGCCTCCCTGTGATGTCCTGAGGCTCAGAGACTCTCGAAAAATCGCGAAGCGAGCGTTACCGAGCGTTTCGTTGAGCGTTCCCTATGAATGTCGCTTTTTCACGATATCTCAGAACTCCTTCCGGCTCCATGGAAGCCCTCGCCTGCTCCCATGGCTCCTCAATTGATTTCGCAATGTTCCTGGAGTTTTTGTTCGACCCGAAATCGTTCTGAGGAGCGAGAAACGGGAGGAAAAGACACACGGGTCGGTCATTGTGGACGCGGAGGAAGTCAATTTAGTAAATGAACAATCCCTAATTCAAAATGCTGCTACTGCCCATGTTGATGTAGTCGTCTAGATCTGTCTCTCTCGATTATGAGAAGGAAAATCGATTCCGACCGAGGCTCCCAGTCGGAATCGTGCTGTTAATTGCGATCGATTCCCCTTGTTCGCGCGCATGCACTGGATGACTGTAGCGAATCAGCACGCGTTATCCGAGCCCCGATTAATAATTTATGCTTCGTTCATTAATTGTTGCACCTGTTCTCAGTGAAGATTTATAGTTTGGTGGCAGTTCCTCCGAAGCGGGCACTATCATTGATCTTATGTTATCGGAACTCGATAACACTAGGGCGGCGGAGTTCGCGCCGAGAGAAATTCCCCGGGAATTTCCTCAGAACTTATTTCTCCGCCCGCCCTCGATTCAATAGGAGCTCGATACTATCTGAGGTCGAGACCATTTACGAACTCTTGAGCGGAGACCTTTGCTTTTACGGTCAAACACGACAGAGGAAATGAACAAAGCTGCGGAAATCAGTGGCTTGGAACTGCGGTCGCAGGACGACGAGAAAGGCCGCTGTATATGGAGAACGTGGCGCTGGGTCGGGGTGAATGGTGAGAATGGAAAGAGAGATGGGGCAAGGAACCGCCGTGCCGCCGCCGCCGGCCGCTGCCACCACCACCGTCGCCACAGCTCTATATTGAATGACACATCAGCGCCAGTACGCTTGCAGCTGGAGGATGACGACTATCATTTTCATTACCATAATGAAAAAGAGGGCGCAAGAAGAGGAAGCCGCAATGTTCGCTCTAAGCAGCCGAGTCGAGCGCTTGACGTTCGGGGATGTCTAGATTCGTTCGTGCTCGACTCCGTTCGACTACGCTCGTTGGCAGAAAGAGAAAGAGCACACGTCGGAGATTCAATCGAGTCCAGGCCCAAAGTCGAAAACTCCCCTAAGGAATAGAAACTTCACCGCATATCGCGCGGTCATAAGGTGCGCTCTTCAACAACTGATCCGTGACAGGGCCTTGAGCCAGGGATCGCGAGTCCCGTAGAGAGGTCAATCCCACGGAGGCCGCCCGGGCGCTGGACCGGCGACCCGGAGAAAACGAGAGCGCGAGCGAGAGTCGTGTCGCTTGACGCTGGAGTCCCGGGTCACCGTTTTTGTGTGACTACGGAGAGGGAGGATTTATCTTGACCTTCAAGAAAATCTTCGGTCCCGAGGTAAAACGGAGGCTTACTCGAAACCACGTCACCACCACCGACAACAACTATTTCAGGATAGTCCGAAAATCCAGGTGACAGAAAGGTGACCATTCATCCGACCGGAACGGCATGATTTTGCGAGAGATAGTCTCAGATTCGCGAGACTCACCATCTGCTAGGAGCAGCGGAGGCGGCTATCAGAAATCCATATACAAACTACATCAATTAGCGGAAACTTCGGGAAATAAAGTTTCGCCCGAGGATCCCCCTTCTCTCCCGGCCCTTGTCCTTCTCTCTGTGAAGTCTTCGCGTGAAATCGCGAAGGCGCCTCGCCGGTAATATCCCCACAGCAGTCGATACAGTATATCATTCTCTCCTTCTGCATGGCAAAATTTCTGTCGAGGTTTTCCGCCGAGTTTCGGCGTCCGGAAAATCTGCCATCGCCAACTGGTTCCGGCCGTTGAGTCCAGCTGCGGAGGACATTCCAGACTCTCGCTCCTCCCTTTCGGACTACAAATTGGACTTTCGACGGTGGGATCGGTTGAACTCGGTCCTTCGCATCGGACGAATAGAAGTTCCTCGGAGAGTTCGAAACCTACGATTGACACATTGCAATTCTCCCGAGACCCTGCGCGATCGAGTCTCCGCGTGAGCGACATTCACGGTATGATAAACCCGATGCGGCTGCGCCTCGACGACTGATTCGGCGCGACATCTCGATTCTGGAATCCGCAGTTTTCATTCAGAATAGGAAGTGATACACTCGGTGGTTGACTCGTGCTCGAATTGTCGGAGGCCCGAGCGATCACCCGAAGCCTCGGAGCTCCTGTGAACGCGCCGATAGTTCGAGCTCATTCTCAAGGCCAGCGCGGCAGTTCCTCCGAGACGGCCCACCGTAACCGGATTTCTAGAGGGAACCCCAATTAAAGCTCGAATGAGTTCCTAGCTCAGTCGGATAAAGTATCGGCGCGCGTTCATTCGGGTGAGAAACGCGCGTGCGATACCACAAGTTGCGCGAGAGTCATCCGGGTGGATATTTTGACAAGTTTGAACGATAAAACAGTGGGCCGGCCAACTCACACTCACTCAGATGAGGGAAGACGTCCCGAAAGCGAGATGAGACTTGCAGCAGCAGCAGCGCTTCAAGCGTCGGATGAAGAGCCTCAGTGGCCGTGGTGGCCGGTTGCAGTTAGTGTGGCAACTCCAGAAGCAGCGGCAGCTACGTGACCCCATCGCGAAATGGACTGAAGACTTCGGTCGAGTGCACTCCGCGTTCATTCGTCCAAGAGACAATGTGTTGACCAGTGGCTACGGCCAACGCCATCCACTCCCAACGGTCGCCCAGCCCTCTCGTAGACCGACCAACAATCCCGCCAGCTTTCCCGTCGTCTTCCCGACGACGCTGAGTGAGTGCCGGAATCCGACCGCCGCCGACTTGGGCTCTATGCTTAACTTGCTGCTGGCACTCCAGGCAGCGCCGACCGACCGACACAGGGAGCCGCCGCCGCCGCCGCGACCACCGCTAACAGACATTTCCGGCGTACTCCTGCACGACTTCCGGAATGCTCCCCAACGGGCGATTTTCCCAACGAAACACTTTCCCTCCAACGATGGACTCCCTCATCAAGTCAGCATCGCCGTCATTCGCTTGAATATCTTTCTCGTCACTAACTAAAGTTTCAAGAAATAATTCAATGGGGAGAAGGTCTTCGAGAACGGAAACTTCCGCCGTGACAGACCGGCCGGCTACATGTACGCTCCTCGCGGAGAACGGGAATCCATTGAACCATCTGAGCGGAGCGAGGAGACCAAAAGAGGGAAGAAAAAACGTCAAAGGCTGCGATTTGGAGAGTGGGCGAGAACGGGAACGGGGCGACAGCAAAGCCGTTAAGCAGTTGGTCTTGGAGACCAGCAGGGTGGAAAATCCGTGATTTGTCATTTTGGCTTCGTCCTAAACCCACGCTCATGTCACCGATTAGGTGAAGAGGGAACAAGCGGGCCCGCTCTACGGACAAGACGTACGCGTGCTCTAGGCGTGATACGAATTAGAAGGAATAGTGAAATTCGAATTTGTATTCAAGGCGAGAATCGTCGAATGTATCGTCTCATCACGGGGAGCCCGTTGCCTTATGGGAAAAATGGTATCGAATTCAATCGGGCCGAGAGACTACGGCTTTCCACGAACGCATTCCCTCGAGCGAAATGCAGATTTTTTGTGCGGGGTACGTTGTGCCATATGCAAATTGGGGAAGCCGAAAGAATGTCGGATCAACATATCAGGAAAATTCAGGGGAGTAGGACCAACAGATGATGGGTTTCGAACATCGAAGACTCGAAAATAAACGAACGAAACTCGTTGCGTCAAGCGAAAAATAGCTGATGGAGATTTTTGAGAGTCTTCTCCAATCGAAGTTTCATTGAGGTCTAGCGTCGGCCGGTCGCGAGTGCGGCAGCCGTCCGACCGTTATCTGGTTCGTCGCTCTGAGTGAGTGACTTCTCCTCTCAGTCAGCCAGTCCGTCTGAGGGTCTGTCTGTCCGTCTGTGAGTCTGTCTGTCTGTCTCTATCCCCAGCTCAATCACAACTCTACTCGCCGAAAAGTCGCCTTTCCTCTCATCGGAGTCGGAGAATCAACCGAACTTGGGAACGCGAGCGAAATCCATTCAGCCTTAAACTCGACCCAGAGTCGGAGACGGCCGAACAAGACGCCGCAAAGTCTTAATGATTTCGCTCCTCTTTTTTCCTCTTCGTCGTCGTCGACGTTTTTCAATGAGAGCTACTGTGTCGGCGACATGTGTCGTTGACTTTACAAATTGCAAAAGCTTTTGAGAGATCCGCGTCCCGGACCTACGGACGCATGGAGGGACGGAGGAACGCGTTCAGTCAAGATCTGAACGAACTCGGAAGGGATTTAGGTAACATATTTTAGGGAGACTTCAAACATCGGCCACAACTAATCGATCGGCGGTGCGGTGAGGCGTGCGTTCGCAGTCACTGAGCGAGCCGGGAACCGAACACCCGAGCGAAAGAGGTGTTCAGGGAGTTTTCATTAGACGAGCTCCTCGCAGCTCATAGCTCACGCGTTGTGGGCAAATGGCTCAGGAGCAAACGGAGCAGCCGTAATTGAACACCACTACCCGCACCTCCTCCAGCACTCCGTTCGATGCACCGTAGATTATCGACCAAGACTATCGCTCCCTCCCTCCCTCGCTCTGTCTTGCGCCTGCATGCCGGCGGCGAGCCAATCGGATCACATTAACGTCGTTTGGAACCTGAATTCCTCACCCAGCCATGGTCATGGCGGCTCGAGCTCCACCTCACCATAGGGTTTCGCGCTGCCATTCCATATAACGTGTACATATGTATATTTCGTGTAGTACATATATTTGAAGGAATTTCGGTCATTCGAGACCATGAATGAGGAAGCCGGATCGACGTCGCGTCGGGGTGGTGGAACGTCGGAGAAAAAGACCTGAGAGGGTCTTGGAATCGGAATAACTCGTAAGGAGCGGCTGGAGAACGTTTCTATCGAATCTGATCGATCGCCAGACCGTCCAGGTGCTCGCCGAGAGGAAGAGGACGAGCGGGAGAACGGTTCGCTGAATCCCGCTGCTCTGACGGGATGCGAGGGCCTCGTGGGGCACCTTAAGCCCGTCCACGTTTGCGAACTCACGAAGACGTCGATGGAATTCGCCCCGGCCTCCATCGCATGTATCTCGCCGGGCTCACTGAGCCCGGCTGAGCAGGTGAGGGTTCGGTGCACTACGGTGCGTTGGCCCTCGAGCGGCGTCACGTGAACGGTATATGACTCATAAAAGCTAGATTAGACCGTGCCCCCTTCCCCATCGCCGCTGTCTCTGCTTTTGCAATTGCCGCTGCCACCGCCGCTGTGCTACAATCCCTTTGTGTCTACCTTTCAAGACGATAGGCGCATGGCTTAACCCCCCGAACAATGAAGCAATAAAGCTGAAACAGCACCGCTCATCCACCCAGCATCGCAGGATTCCTGCGTCGACCGTTGACTGAATTTACGTCTCGTCCTTTTGCCGGAGTTCGCGCCGGGTTCCCAATCGGACGAGGTCTGGAGACGACATCAGGGCGGAGCATAGGACTTTCACGGGGGAAAACAAGGACACAGTTTCTCAGTTCATAAATATCTGCGGTACCTCGCTCGATTTCAGCACGAAGGGAAACGCATCACGAGTGAGAGCCGAAGGGAACGGGGAATGAGCTAAAGGAGGCACAAGAAGTCGTCGACTGGGAGGGTAAATACGTGACCTCGTCTTTGGGACTCGAAATCTCTTCAGCTCACACACACGCGAGCACACTCCAATGTAGGACCTATCCCGCTTGCGAAGAGGAACGTAGCTCGCGTGCGGAGGAGAGAGATCGAGAGTTGGGGAGAGGGCGACCGACTGAGTCGAAAAAAATTCGGAACGTGAACTCGGAGCCCGAAGTGGAAAGCTGGAGCGAAACTGACGAGAGAAGAATCGTACTAATCAGAACCAATAATCTCGGGAATCCAGGAGAGCAGTGCGAGGACGAAGAAGGAGAATTCCTCGGCTTTCTAGGAGTTCACTTTTTGGAAGTCCATGCAGACGCCGATACCGTTTTTTCCCTAGAGAGAGCTCCCTTAGAGAGAGGGTGCGGACAACCAGCGAAGAATACGTCTGGTGGAGGAGGGAGGGAATATACTCCTAGTTTGGGCGACGACCCTCGCGAAATTATGACGTAAAACGCTTTCGAAAAGATACTGACGAGATGGCCGATCGCTCGCGCGACTGACAATCGGTATAAGGAACAAGCGAGCCAGTCCTAGATGAGACGTTGCTCGAGCGGAAAACTCTAAAAGTTGACCCCGGCCTTTCGAGCGTCAGGAATTAGAAACCGCTCCCTGTAAGGGTAAAATCGTTCGGAAAACCAAACCTAGAGCAACTTCTGTCGTTGTGTTCACTCGTCAGTGAGGTACATAGGTCCTCTGTCGAGCATTTTCTGAAAGCTGTGACCGGTGTTTGGCTTTGTGAAGCGCTCCGTAAATCATTCATGGAACTCACTCATTCGGAGGAACCTTCTCCGGAGAACTCGGCCCGCCCTTGAATGATCAGACTCAAAGGTCACCGCGGCAGCATCTTCGTGGAGGCGGCCAACTTGCTTCGGGCGTCAGATGAGATGATGACGCTGCGGCCACCCATATCCCCCATGACGATCTCGTCGGGGACCTCGTCGGAGGGCGATGGGCCCTCGAACGTCCTCCGCGGAACGCGTCTGACCTAGGGAAGAGGAGAGCAAGGGCTCCGGGATTGAAGCAGCGACACCGACCAATATTTGAGCCAGAAGACTGGTTTTATTTCGAAGTTTCCACGCTATGAAAGGAAAAACCATTCCATTCAGACTTGACATTGTTTACAGCCCTCTGTCAGTTGCTAGATTCCTCCGCGGACGAGAGAGTTTGACAGTGCTTTACTCTCACGACGCTCCGCATGACAAAAGCTCGCTATCCTGCCGAATGTGGGGAATCGGGCTCGGACGAAGTTTGCCAGAGGAGTTTATAGGGATTTCATGGAAGAAGACGCTCTCGGCTGCCTACTCGTCCCCCGTTCGCCGGCTTTGCTTGCCGCTGCTGCGCTCGAAATTGCGGAAATACATTTTTATAGCGACGGCAGTTCGAGATAACTAAGTCGACAGACGGTCTTCGACAGGCCCCATCTGAAAAGCGGAGGCGGGCGTCGTTCGTAGACTCGTGCAATGGTTCCAGTGTGATGGTGGTGGCGGCGATGGTGGTGGTGATGTGAGCTTCGCGTCGTCGCTCGTTTTTCTCCACGGCGACGACTATAAAATTTCTAATTTATAAACTTGTACTGTCCCCTGCCCGCCACACGTTTCCCTCGCTTCCCATTCTGCCCTGTTCTTCCTCGTGGTGCGACTCTCCCGTACCATGACTGCTTCGCTGCCTTCTACGGCCTTTTCTACGCCGGCTATGGAAATGACGACAGGGCTCGAGAACACCGGTGAGTCCAAGACGACGTTGACGACGACGACGACGTTCCGTCGCCGAAAATAAGCTTTCCGCAAAGAAAGTCCACGCGACTGAATGGAGCGGCAGCAATAGCCGAAAAGAAACGTCGTTCGTAGTTTACAAGCGAAAATAAAAAGTTTCGGCCAACGCGTGCTGCTCGCTGGTCCGCTCGCTCCCCTGCGACGTAATTCAATCGGACGCCGTGTGCTCGCGGCCGCACCGGTCTCGACGGCGATCTGAGTGAGACCAAGCACTGCCCTTTTGTCGATGGACCCTCTTAGCGTTTCCGACCGTGAGGGAGCTCAGCATCCGCCCGAATATTCCGAGCTGCCGTTCCGATTCACGACCAAGATCGAGACGCAAGCCGAGCTCTTCGGCTGGCGCTGTCGCCTCGCTGCTAATGTTAATATGAGACATTACATATCGCTCCTGGCTCGTCGCTTCATCTGTCCCTTTGTCGGCCCTTAGCGCCGTCCATCCATCCATCACGTAATCACTCCACCATCTGCGACCGTTACATGGTTTCTGCTAAGCGGCCGGCTCATGCACAAGCCTCGTCCGACCGAGTGTAGGATTCTCATTTCAATTATTATCATTTGCACGGAACGGATACACTGTCAGGCGTAACTCGACAGCTCCGAGCTCCTCTCAAGAGATTCCCTGCGAACTCCTCAAAGAAATTCCCACCCTGTGTTCAGCAAGCTGATAGTTCAGAAGAGAAAAACCTCGTTCCTCATCCAGCTCGAGCTGCAGCCACGCAATATCGTTGTGGCACAGCCGCAAGAGTGTTTTTGTATCACTACTCCGTCTCCCTCCCGGTATCATACGGAAAGCATCATTTATTCCAGGGGAATCGTGCGGAGACCTCCAGCCGACTGGAGGGGCGACCAGCAGACCCACTAACAGCTTTTCGAGTTACGAGATTAAAGAGTTATCGTCGCAGACTCCACCCATGACCTCGCTATACGACTTGCGCTAATATGAGCCCTTGTCATCAAGCAGCGAGCTCGCGACCCGTCGGTTCCCGTGTGCTCGCTTGCTTGGTGGCTCGTTCGTTCGTCTGGCTGCTTTCCTAGCGGTTTAGGTGCCTAGCGGTTCAGATGATGGCTGGGTACCCGAAGTACGGAGATTGCCGGAGAGCCGTTGCCGGAGGTTTTTCGACACGCATTTATCCGAAGCCTCTGCTCCCTCCCATCGAACCAACGCCCGCTGGCCCGCCCTGAAAACAAACAGTCTCACGCAGAAACATACATACTTACGCAGATTCCCGGTAACAGCCGAGGCGGAAGCTACCGTTGAGGGCTTTTCGCTCTTAACACGTCGCGTAATGCCCGCCGCCAATTCCGCGGGAGGGACAGGAAAACGACAGCGAAATGGAACATAGACTTGCGAAATCATGTCGTCGGGAAGAGCTAGCCTGCTTTGCTGTGAAGCATCCCGCTTAGAGGGAGGGCGCTTAGGTGCCCGGACGGTAGGCCGGCCGGCCCATGGAGGGTGCATGAGTGAGTCGGCAGCCGATGCCGAGGGGGGTGGATGGGTGTCTTTGTAGATGGGCTGCTACTGCTGCTGCAAATGGATACAGCTGACTGGAGGGAAGGATATCATCACCACGGTGTCATCAACGCCACTGTCCTGACCATGTTGCTCGGCGGCCGGCCCCGTGTCTCACCGGACTCTGAATACATTTCCAGCGGCTTCAATAGGTACAATGCATAACATTCAACGGAGCATCGGCTACCACCTCGCTTATTTGCTTGACGAGCTCGTTGATCAAAGACAGCCTCTGTTCCGAAAAGGAGGGGACGGGGAAGGAGGACGACCGCTGGCTGGAGGAAGGATTCGAATTCACAATCGACTCAACCAGTCCGGCCGGTGGCTTCGAGCGATCGAGGGAAAATATTCAGCTCGGACAAACAATTCCATCGAGTCGCTGGATCAGTGGAGCTATCGATCGATGTTGCGGCATTCGAGAGGGTCGTCGTGGAGCACAACGATGGCCGAACGATACCGCGGGGGAGACCGCCATTTCGTCACAGTGCTAATCAAGCGGCGGCGGCGGCGGCGGCGGTGGTGCCAAGTGACAAAAGTAAGCACGCGACCATCCTCTCACCAGGCTCTTGCCGCGGATAACGACTAGTCAGCCAAGCAACAAACAGACGACATATGAACTGAAGACAGGCTGACAGCAGCACTCTCCGGGCTACAATACCAACTGGCCGTTCCACTATATAGGACTGCCATTAATAAGGAAGAACGACTTCGCGCACATACGTACAAACACGCTCACTCTAGCAAACACTGGTAAACACACACGCCCGGCGACGACAACACTCCCAAAAGCCATCCGGTCGGACGAGGACCCAACGAGCGAGCAGGCGCTTATCTGTTTAAGCGAAGCCGTATGCACCTGACATCGTCATTCTTCGAGCGCTCAACTTCCCCTGACTTCCAATGAGTGATGATTCCTCGATTTTCGGCCGATTCCCCCTTCCCTACCTCAGGTTCCCCGTGTCCCCCGCCGTGTTGTTTACTCACTCCCCCCTCACTCCCCCCTCACTCCCCCCTCACCCCCCTCACCATTACCTCCGCGTTTGCCCCGCCCGTCGAGAAGACTTCCGGATCGACAGCTATAGCGTCTCGGTATAAATTGATTTTTACTTTTCCGACGATTCGCCCGTCTACCGAGGCGAAGAAGGATATCTGGTCAATATCGGAAGGAGAGCGGATATCCGTAATTCAAGTACCGCAGGCTCCCTCCAGGACCCGACCGGCATCCTCGTCAGTCAATTTGAGAGAATTCCTAGGCATGACGCGTCGCGGTTTGCCAGTCCTGCCTTGTAGAGTGATAGAGTACACACATCTAGACAAACCGAATTGGCATTGGCGGCAGCCCTACCGAATGGCCGAGCGAGATACTCGATTCCCCTTTCTGTGCCTTTCTCTCCCCGGTCGGGAATGGATTGGCCGGCCGGCCGCCGGGCGAGCGTCGGATGTCTTGGGTCTCAGGAAGTCCGTCGATGTATCACCTCAAAGAAGAAAGAAGAGCTGAAGCCGCTTCGGTCCGTCGAAAGAATGAAGTGAAGGCGCGCGATCCGTCGCCTCGTGACCCCTGGCTGCATGTCGTGTCCTACACGTCGACAACGAAGACCATGATGGCGGCAAGCTGGTACCAACCGAACCCATTTTAGGGTCGTTTGTGCTCTGATTCGAAGCGCACAAGGCGTCAAAAGGTTACATCCCCATCGAAGGTTGACTCACGGGAAGCGATGCCAAGTCATCTAAATATGTAAGTGACGCTAAGGCCTTACCTGAAGGTTACTCCAATGGACTTCCTCTGCGTAAGGTCTACGGCGCGTGAACTCTAGATATTCTCGCCCCATCATATCTATCTCCATTCTCAGGCCCAAGCGGAGGGGACGCCGACCGAAGAGAAAGCAGCGAAAGCGAACGCTACGATTCCGCATCAATCGAATAATGTGCGTCAATAGCGATCCTTGCCCCTGCGATCGGATACCTCTCACAGTCGATTGGTCACTGAAAAGCTTTTTCGTGTTGGTGTTCTAGGGGGAAGTTTTCGGTGTGGCTACGGACCTGAGCCCGGAATCACCCGTGGAATTATGTTCGAAGCGCTTGGGAATGCGACGAGGAGGAACAGTCAGAGCATAATTTAGTGTACGAGGATTCAGAGCATAGTTCGAACACCCGGCTTGGTTTGGCTCTCGATAGGAAAGCTACTCCGTGGGATCCATGGCGACGGAGGAATTGAATGGTCGTGCTCATTCTCGCTATTCGATGATAGTGTGCGATCTCTCTTAAGGTATCGTAGAATCGAGGCTCGACCACCCTGAGTCACCTGATCGATTCTGTTTTGTACGAACGGCTCAGATCTATATCCATCGATCGAGTAGGCCAAAAAAAGCGTAGGGACGACCAGAGCGATAACGTGGATTCGGGCCGAGGTCGACATACTCCCGAGCTTCTTTTATTGGAATTCGAATCCTCCTAATTATAGAAGCTCATATCGCTGGGGAGCGATATTCGGAAGCGAACGGAGAAGAGGATCTCCCGATCGAACGCGATGCTCCCGGGACCGTGGAACTTTCGTGACACCGGGACCCGTCAGGAATGTCCCGGGGGAATCACGTACCTACGGGGAAATGAGATATGGGAGTCGAGATTCAAAGATTTGGGTGGGTTTTGCCTCGTTTTCCCTAAGAACTCGAACGGAACATTGCTTGATCGTTCCGGCTACCACTCCGCTTCTCCTCCAGCGATTGAGGAAGTTTTCTTCCCCGCCATCGTGCTCGGATCCGTACATCGTCCGCACCGCCGGCTGCTTTCGTGCATCGCGCAAGGCAATTCATCAATCAAGTAATTCGTTCCGAAATTTTTCCAACCACTGGGCTCGTTTATCTCATTCGCCGCAGGCTCTCGTCTTTCGTGTGCTGCAGGGGGCTGCCCGGTAGAATTGAGCTGTCGCATCCCGTTTATGGTACTTGGTTGGCGTGCAACAGTTCATCATGATGGCCGTTCGTGGATCCGATGAACGAACCAGAGAGCCGACCATAAGCTCTTCGCTCTGACCGCTCTCCATCGTTTTTCATAGGCTTTTTTGTCCTTGCCCCACGGCTCGGTGTTGCCTTCCTCGCCCTGCTCCGCCTCCCGTCATCCATAAGGGTCCTTACCTCCTATTCCTGATATGGCGAACTCCTCCTCCCCCACCCCCAACGTTTCCAACTCCGTTAGTCCCCGCGGTGTTGCGCATCCGCATTAGCGGCAGGAGTGCTCTCCATGGAGAGTGAGTCCGCCGAGGTCTGGTACAGTGGAGCAGGCAAAGATGAACGAAAGTGGATCCCGAAATGGACTTCAGGGATAATCCATTGTTTTCAGATCCTTCCAAGAGAAACCCGAGTCTCACGGAGCCGGAGATGTCCGAGCAGCTGGAGCGACCTCGGAGGGCAAGCCAGAACGACGCCGACCCGGAGGGGCGACGGCGGAGACGTATGAAGATGACATAATGGGAGAAACAGAAAGGAAGACTCGGAAGACAAGCGGGAAAAGCCAGTGGATAGATATATTGATTCATTGATGGATAAATAGCGAGCAGCTATTTTGGCTCCTTGTCTCGTGCAGATGGCCGTCTTTCAAGTGACGAAGTTGAGTACTTTTTGTGCCCGTATCGCTCTCTATGGTTAACCTGTCGCTAGCGCTGGGCGCTGCCAGACTGAAAAGACCGTCAGCCGTCGACCGACGGCTGAAAGGAACGGCAAGAGATTGGATCGAGCGAGCTATCAAGTCAATATAAGAGTCAAAATGGGTCTGGAAGGAGTTTTCGGAGCGGGTGGCGGGACCAGCTCTAATCGCACACAGCACGACGGAGCAATGTCCCTATGCTCCGCAAGGGGCTTTTGATTCTGTCAGTTAACCGAGGACATCGTTCCGCGGCCAAGAAGACCACGGCGAGAAGGAATGATCTGAGGAACATAGCATTACTCTCGGGAAAAGAAGATCAAACGCGTGATCGAGGCGGGGGATGGCTCGTCGTCACATCGAACTTCGACCTTTGAAGGTGAAGATGTCGGGTCTCGTCAGCTGTCTCGTTCTACGAATATTCATTCTCTTCGTTTCCAGCGACGAACTCCGAGATGTTTACTCGATTGAATTTATGGAGATTGGAATACATGCCTCCCAACAATCGAAAGATCTCTGGAAATTCGACACGGTTGGATCGAGGATGGGGGAGGGGGCAGTTCCACGATTTGAACATACAGAAAGAAGAACGAGGAAACCGCTTAACGATTCATGAGGCAATCCAATTCCCTGATTGATGTTGAGCCTTGGATGTAATGCCGAAATGGAATTACCTCCATTGGGGGATCAGATCTGGTGGATGTCCGCCGGATTTACGGCATGTTCCTCCCGACCAGACGCCGGTATTCTTATTTGCTACGATGATTGGTTTGGAGGAATAAAATATTCGGATCTAGCGGCGCGACCGAGGCTCCACCGGAGCGATCCTTTCAGCACAGCGCCGTTTTTCTACGGTGACCAGCGGAGACGGCTGCCGCTCTTGCTATGTCTTGGAGAATCTCAATGGAGCATGGAAGTGTCGATGGCCTCAATCATGATTTTCCACTTCATCACTATTCTCTGTCCGTTCTCCCGTCCGTTCGTTTTTCTTCCTTTCTTTCCCTTCTCGGTCGTGCTGCCGTCCTCGCCGCCGCCGTCGCCGCACAACCCACCCTCGACCCATCCACTCTAGCCGTTCCGCCATTTTCGTTGGACCGTCGATGGAGACTTAATTTTCCAAAAGTCCATTTGCGTTCAGACCACCAGCAAGCCGACCATAAGGAGCCGGCAGGAAGGCACCGAGCGAGCAAGCGAATTCCGTTTTTCTCGGCTTTCGGACGCTCCTCTCGATTCCTCTGTTTTTCCCCCCGGTGCCCATATTGCCGAGAGCCGCTCATGTTCCTCGTCACTACCGAGCCGCCATCGGCAGTTGCTTAAGCATCCTGTATTTTTGCGGGCCGAGCTAGACGATAACGTTGGGCATGAGCATGATCCCGCCCTTGAAGCACGCTGTGAATCAATGCTCCCCCCGAAGCGTGAGCTCGCCCGATCCGGTCTCGATCCGGCGGTGTCGGACAACAATATGTTATTGCTAAACCATCAAGCTACGCCACGGTGGGAAACTGCGAGAGCGGAGGGGTGACACAGGCGGTAGATTCTGTGCGATCCGGAAAAGCAAACTTGATTCGCGGTGGATCCGATTGATTGTTTTCGACGGGGCTCGAGATCCGGAGCCCGGAACCCGATTCGCCAATTTCACGCAACAAAAACATCGTTACCGTCAACAGCGACAGACAAAGAATCGATCGAACTTTTCCTCTCCCGCGGAAAAGAGAGGAGAAGACGAACTCTCGGCCCGGGTAGAAATAAGCGACTGGCTCCGTCTCTCCGAGTTGAAATTTCGGCTCTTAGGACAAATTCCCCTCTTGCTTCTCTTTGACATTTCGTCTATAACGTCGGATCAATGGCGGCTCGCTGTGACTGACACAGAGAGACGCCTCTGAGCGAAGAGGGAACGAGGGAAGAGGTCTGCATGCTCAAAAGTTCGAGAACCCGAGCTCCGGATAGCAGGGTGAGTCCGAGCAGAAGGGAGCGAACTGAGAGTCGGGACCAAGTTTGAGCGGAGACCGATAGAATTCAGACGGCGACGGAACAGGAGCGATTCGAACATGAGTCGAAAAACTATTTGCGCGCCTCGCTTTTGCGCAAATACGCGTCCTAATTCATGGGGAGTTCGGACTCACCGGCGAGCCCGGGCTCACTTCAAAGACTGAGCCGTATTCCTTATTCGAGAGCTATTCCATCCAATACGGTTTACGCGGTCCCCCCCCCCTTCTCCTCTCCCAATCTTCTGCACCGTGGGCTAGATCAGATGATGGTCGGCAGATCAGGGCTGCGATCGCTACCGTAGAGAACCGATGTTTTGGAGAAAGGCCGATTCGAGAGAGAAGCGGTGGCCCGCTCCTCACGAGTATTGCGTTCGGGCAAGGGAAACGCGGGCTTAGAAAAATGAACGGGTCGAGCAGAATAGATGAAAATAGAAGCCGAGCTCGGAATTAGCCGACTGATGTACACCATCTTGATACACACCGGATGCTATTCCGCTTGAAGCCCCACGTTGATTAGCTCGCGAAACGATTCACTGTTAATTGACGTAAACCGATCGCGTCATGCGAGAACGCTCTCTTGAATCATGGCGGGAACATAGAAGCATCGGGGAGTAACGAGCCGCGCTGGGAGACCAGCCGACTTATGAGGAGACATCGTTGGTGAAAAATGAAGGCTCCCGGAAACAACGAGCAACGGCAAGGAACGGGCTCGCTCGGCAAGAGCTTCCTCCTCCATTCCGTGGTCCTGCCGGCTCTCGTGTGCTCATGAGATGCCAGCGACAGGATGAGAGACCGGGAGGTTCGCTGCTCGCGAACAAGGAGCGATCAGGGCCACGGACAAGCGTGCTCAAGCGGCGCGACTGCAGAAACAAGTGTAAGTCGAACAGAAAAGTGGATGCAGCGGTAGCGAGAAGCCTCCCCAGTTCGTGTTTGTTCGCTTGTTGGTCGGTCGGCTCGTTCGTTCGTTCCTCCCTCCGTTCGCTTGTTCGGGCTTGCACTCGTTATTGATGCTCCCAGCGCTATTCTGACTCTTTACGTGGGTCAGACCATTTTCGAAGATGGCCGATTCGACTTGAACCTGTACAAACGAGTGAGCTCACTGTCATTTCCTGGCAATCATGTTCCGCCAAGGTCGCGAAAACTTCGGCTTCGCCCGCTCATCACGCCACGCGCTCTATTAATGGCAGAATATTCATTCGGAGGATTACTATGGATGATTTTAGCAGAGAGGGGATCGATCATTCACACTCGGAGTCTCGCACCGATGCCTAATGAAATGGGCTTCTCTCCCCCACACTTTCCTTGATTGTCCTCGTACGGTAGGTGATGCTTACCGAAAGCGCTCGGACTTCACCAGACCGTTCGCTCTCACTCATCCACTAACCAGCCAGCTAACAAACTAACTAACAGCCCTGCTCATGCAGTGACTAACTGACGCACTCGGTAACTCACTCGTTTGGTCGTTAGTTGGAACGGAAGAGAAAGACTGACCGGACGGACGAGTGGACACACCGACGTATAGATAGATGAACGGGAGGCAGAACAAACGGTCGGTTCGACGGAGGGACGGTCGCTCGGTCGGTCGGTTGAACGAAGGAACGAACGAACGGACGGAGACAGGAAGGCGGGCGGGCGGTCGAGCAGGCTGACTGGCTGTGTAAAGTCCTTGTTGTTAAATCAAGCGAGAGCAGTGTTCGTTTACACAGTGTTCGCTCGGACACCCTTCTCCCCCTTCCTGTCCGTCCACCTGCTTGCCTGTCCGCTCGCCCGCCAGGACGTCATGTCAATGACGCTGACTGTCAATGTCGACGTCGCTCGCTCGAACAAGAGACGGCTAGTCGTTGCAGTATTCGGGGGCGACGGCAGCGGAGATGGCAGTAGAAGTTGCTCTGAGAGCAGCAGTCGGAGCCCACAGCAGCGCATGGCCGAGTGGTTGGCAACTCCACGTCCCGACTCACTGTTCTTCGGCACGATGACGCGGTGAACAAGTGCTTGCCTCTCACTCAGTCAGTCAGTCCCAGCATCCAAGGCTATCTGTGGATCTCTGTATATTTTGGCCCGAGCCGGGCGGAACGAGAAGCAGGACGAACCGAAGGACGGCGACGAAACGAGAGACGGAGAGGACGACAAGAGTTTGTTGTTGCCACGGGCGACTCAATTCCAAGAAGTGGCGTCGTTGTATTTGACTGTTCAAGTGTCCCTCCTCTGCGCGTTTTCTGTCTGCTCGTCTTCGTTGGCAAGCTTTTTGACTGCTTGCTTTTGGGTCCTTCCTCTCTGCTCGTCGCTCGGTCGCTCGCTCGCTCCGTCTCTCGTCGCCTTCTGTGGGCTGCCCTGGTGTCTCTGCTCGAGCACTCGTTGTTTCTTCGATACTCGCCAACCGTCAGCTTTCGACGTTGATATCAACTCCCAAAAAGAAGATTGCTTTCTTCGTTTGTTTCTCGCCGCTGCACAGAAACACCTCTCCGCTCCTCGAAGCTATCGACTCCGTTGAAGTGCCGACCAGCCGATGGCAGGGCTCGTCGCAACCGTGTTCATCTCGACGTCGACGACTGGGTCTGACTGCCGTCCGACCGAACGCCGCAGTACGACGACGAGATGTTGTTTAAATGTTAATTTGAGGTTCGGCATCTCCGCCTGCGCACACCCGCCAACCACCAAGCTGTATCGGGAGAATTCTTGGCTGGAACATAACACTTGAGATCTGGAATCGGTGGGTAGATTATTATCCGGTATTTCCGCGACCGCATTGGAGCAAGACCCCGTTGCCTCTCCGCGGGAGCAGTTCTCTGACGTGGGATTTTCCTCGTGGGAGTAATCGGGCACAAGACGGTTCTTCCGATACAGAGTTCGTGAGTGGATTCGGGGAAAGAAAGGAGGCTTTCGCCTCATAAACACTAATCACGGTGTGGAAACCTCGTCCTGGATGAATTTTCGAGCTGCGTGTTCGAGAATCAATGCCTTCTCCATTGATCGTCAGTTTCTTTCACCTCCTGATCGATGATTGCGTTCGTTTCCATCTTCGCGGATTAATTCTGTCGTCGAACAACCCAAACTCTTGGTCAGAGTTATTTTCGGTAGTACCATGATCTTCTCTCAACTTCATACCCTTTTCTGAACGTCGCTCCAGCTTTCTTCTCCTGTCTTTTCCCTCCGTCCCGCGAGCTCCGACGTATCGGTACGTTAGCCTCAACCCGATTACTACCTTCCTACTCCTCCTAAACTCGTTCCTCTAGGAGCGAGATCCCTTCTCGCTCCCCTAACTCTCGCGCTACTGCTTCGGCATTACCTTTTCCATTCCGAACTTCCACGTTCGAATCCTCCGCCGCTACCTCGGAACCCTTCTTTCTCGTTAATGTAAGTCAGACTCTCTGAGAATTGGGATCGGCCGCGATGCAAGCTTCGCTAAGTGAGAGCTTCCTTGCACCGTATCCAGTTCTCTCTTAAGATTTTCGGATAAGTTCGTGATCCGAATTGCAACGAAGATTACGTCCCGGAAGACGAATCACTTGCCCGATTTCCTCATCGTCGCTAGGGGGGGGGCGGCAGAGGAATTGATTCCTTGGAAACGTTGGCCCGGAGCACTGTAAAACGCTCGAGATTCGCAGCCGGCGCGGGAATGAAATGATGGTCCGAGTTTCGAACGATCAATCAGGCACCCGAAAAATTAAAGCTTCGATTGTAGCCGCGACGATCTTGAGTGTGTCAATGTTTCCTTTCTCCTGTCTCTCCTCCCTGAACCCGTATCCGGACAATCGTCGATACGCTGGAAGAATGGGAGAAAGATTGGATCGTATTGAGATACGGCTCATGGCCTTGTGACCTATCATTCTCCGAACGGTCGCCCGCATCGGCGATCAAATTCGAGAATTCAAAAGGAGACGTGTCTCTCGACAATCGATCCTCCCCTCTTATTACTTCTGACAGGCGCTCACTTGAGAATCGTTAGTGAGCGATGACCGAGTTTCCGGGAGGCACAAATGTTCACCATCGGAATCGACTTTTCGAAACCGAAAAAAATCGAGGAACGAACTCGATCCTGAATTCCCTGGATCGACTTGGGATTGTGAGATCCGAGACTTGCTCAATTTCCGCAAAGCCAGACGGCGTCCGGCTCGGAGAGCGACTCCGGGGACGGTTCGCATTCAACAGGTCCTCACTTGCGTGTCTGTGTACGTATCGCAGTAGGTGAGTAGAGTCAAAGTGCGAAAGAGCTCAAACGTGCGAAGAATGCTAGCCGCGAAAGCCATAGTCCGTAGAGCACAATTTTCACGCTCTTTCTCTCTGACAGACGACTTTGCCGGCCTCGTGGAGCTCCTGCAAGCATGCTGAGAGCGAGACAGGATGTGCAAAAAGTTCGAGACCGGCAAAGAGTGCTAACAAAAATCGAGCAGATTCCTGTTTGTCCCGACAAAATAAAAGGAGCTGAAGTCAGCGCAAAAATTCACCCATACACCCTCGTCGCACAAAAAACTCGACTGTGATTTTTATCAGACGCCGTTGAGTATTTCACCGATCCGTCCGTCCAAAGGCTCGCCCAACCCGGAACGGCACAGTTGGCCTTGAGGAGACACGTGAAACTCTGCGCGTTCCATCGCCGTCACATGTCAACAAGTAGAAACAAGGCGATGAATTGAACTCCCGGACCCAGAGCGTTGGATGCGTTCAAAAATTCGCGGGAAGTTTGGAGAGGTTCAGACGTCACCCACCAAGTGCTGAAGTTCACTGTGAATAAATCCTCAAGAAGTTTCACTCCTGTATTAAATTATTCAGCGCAATCTCTCGACACCTAACCCGACGCGATTCGAGCGAGGATATTATTCACGTTTAAATACATGATGGTATTTATCAGATTATTGCGTCATCTCGATAAGGGTCATAAAAATTCCGACGGGGGGCACGAGCGAAACTTCCACGGTCTTGACGTTAGACAAGGGTGATCCCGGAGGAATAATTTATTCGGTGAGAGTCTTCGCCTCAATCAGAGACCCCCTCCTCAGAGCCAACTATCCCAGCCCCCCCCCCCCC